>NC_142806.1:1361998-1447098 GCF_049724085.1 Artemia sp. Qi Xiang Cuo | reverse complement strand
CATTTTTGCATAGTTTTTAATAAAGTTGGGTTTTAGTTTTCAGAAATATGAATCTAGCTCAGAAAGTCCAAAATATCAAACTATATATCCCAAGTCATGAGTTTCATGAAAAACACATCTACGAAAGGTTAAGAAACCTAGCTAAGAAAATGTTATTAATAAAATCAGATGTATTTTAAACTGGGATGTTCATATTTCTAAAAACTAAAGCCCACCTTTATTAAAAAATATGCAAGAATGTACCCAATTATTAAAAGAAATGAAATATTATTAATAAAATCAGTTTTATTTTAAATATGGATATTCTTATTTCTGAAAATTAAAACCCAACTTTACTAGAAAATCAAATATTATTAATATAACCAGACCTACACCTACGAAAGGTTAGGAAATGTAGCTCAGAAAGTCCAAAATATCAAACTATACATCCCAAATCATGAGTCAACACCCTTCTACGAAAGGTTAAGAAACCTAAGAAAATGTTATTAATAAAATCAGATGTATTTTAAACTGGGATGTTCATATTTTTGAAAACTAAAATCCAACTTTATTTTAAAAATATGCTAAAATGTACCCAATTTTTAAAAGAAATCAAATATTATTAATAAAACCAAGCATAAGCCTAAGAAAGGTTAGGAAATCTACCTCAGAAAATGTTATTAATAAAATCGGATGTATTTTAAACTAGGATGTTCATATTTCCGAAAAGTAAAACCCAAATTTATTTTTAAAAAATATGCAAAAATATACACAATTAGTAAAGGAAATCAAATACTATTAATAAAATCAGTTGTATTTTTAACATTGATGTTCTCATTTCTGAAAATTAAAACCCAACTTGATTAGGAAAATCAAATATTATTAATAAAACCAGACATACACCTACGAAAGGTTAGGAAATCTAGCTCAGAAAGGTCCAAAATAGCAAACTAGACATCTCAAATCATGAGTTTCATACAACACACATCTACGAAAGGTTACCTACGAATGGTTAGGAAATCCAACTCTGAAAAGTCCAAAATATCAAACTAGACATCCCAAATCAGGAGTTTCATACAACACACATCTACGAAAGGTTACGAAACCTAGCTAAGAAAATGTTATTAATCAAATCAGATGTATTTTAAACTGGGATGTTCATATTTCTGAAAACTAAAACCCAACTTTATTAAAAAATATACAAAATTTACCCAATTACTAAAAGAAATTAAATATTATTAATTAAATCAGATGTATTTTAAACATGGATGTTCTTATTTCTTAAAATTAAAACCCAACTTGATTAGAAAATCAAATATTATTAATATAACCAGACCTACACCTACGAATGGTTAGGTAATCCAGCTCAGAAAAGTCCAAAATATCAAACTAGACATCCCAAATTATGAGTTTCATGCAACACCCATCTATGAAAGGTTAAGAAACCTAGCTAAGAAAATGTTATTAATAAAATCAGCTGTATTTTAAACTGGGATGTTCTTATTTCTGAAAACAAACACCCAACTTTATTTTTTAAAAATGCAAGAATCTACCCAATTGTTAAAAGAAATCAAGTAGTAATAATAAAATCAGATATATTTTATACACGGATGTTCTTATTTCTGAAAATTAAAACCCAACTTGATTAGAAAATCAAATATTATTAATATAACCAGACATACACATACGAAAGGTTTGGAAATACAGCTCAGAAAAGTCCAAAATAGCAAACTAGACATCCCAAATCATGATTTTCATGCAACACCGATCTACGAAAGGTTAAGAAACCTAGCTAAGAAAATATTATTAATAAAATCAGATGTATTTTAAACATGGATGTTCTTATAAAACACAACTTTATAAAAAAAAATGCAAAAATGTATCCCAATTATTAAAAGAAATCAATATTAATAATAAAATCAGATATATTTTAAACATTGGATGTTCTTATTTCTGAAAATTATAACCCAACTTGATTAGAAATTCAAATACTATTAATAAACCCAGACATACACCTACGAAAGCTCAAAAAGTCTAAAATAGCGAATTAGACATCCCAAATCATGAGTTTCATGTAACACCCATCTACGAAATGTTAAGACAACTAGCTAAGAAATTATTATTAATAAAATCAGCTGTATTTTAAACTTGGATGCTCATATTTCTGAAAACTAAATCCCAACTTTATTAAAAAAAATATGCAAAAATGTACTCAATTATTAAAAGAAATCAAATATTATTAACAAAATCAGTTGTATTTTAAACATCGATGTTCTTATTTCTGAAAATTAAACCCAACTTTATTGGAAAATCAAGGGTTAGGAAATCTAGCTCAGAAAATGTTATTACTAAAATCAGATGTAATTTAAACTGGGATGTTCATATTTTTGAAAACTAAAACCAAACTTTATTTAAAAAAAAATATGCAAAAAAGGTCCCAATTATTATAGGAAATTAAATATTATTAATAAAATCAGATGTATTTTTAAAACCTATGTTCTTATTTCTGAAAATTACAACCCAACTTGTTTAGAAAATCAAATATTATTAATCAAACCAGACCTACACCTACGAATGGTTAGGAAATCTAGCTAAAAATATAAACTATATAAACTATAAACTATATATTCAAAATATAAACTAGACATCCCAAATCATGAGTTTCATGCAACACCCATCAATGAAAGATTAAGAAACCTAGCTAAGAAAATGTTATTAATAAAATGAGATGTATTTTAAAACGGGAGTGTTCATATTTCTGAAAACTAAAACCCAACTTTATTTTGAAAAAATGCAAAAACGTACCCAATTATTAAAAGAAATCAAATATTATTAATAACATCAGGTGTATTTTAAACATGGAGGTTCTTATTTCTAATAATTAACATAAAACTTGATTATAAAATCCGATAATATTAATGTAATGACATGTACTTTAAACATGGATGTTCTTATTTCTGAAAATTAAAACTGAAGTTTATTAGAAAATCAAATATTATTAATAAAACCATACATACACCTACAAAAGGTTAAGAAACCTAGCTAAGAAAATGTTATTAAAATAATGAGATGTATTTTAAACTGGGATGTTCGTATTTCTGAAAAATAAGAACCAACTTTATTTCAAAAATATGTAAAAATGTACCCAATTATTAAAGCAAATCAAATATTATTAATAAAATCAGATGTATTTTAAACACTGATGTTCTTACTTCTGAAAATTAAAACCCAACTTGATTAGAATCAAATATTATTAATAAAACCAGACATACACCTACGAAAGGTTGAGAAACCTAGCTAAGTAAATGTTCTTAATAAAATTAGGTGTATTTTTAACATTGATGTTCATATTTCTGAAAACTAAAACCCAACTTTATTAAAAAATATACAAAAATGTGCCCAATTATTAAGAGAAATCAAATATTATTAATAAAATCAGATGTATTTTAAACACGGGTGTTCTTATTTCTGAAATTTAAACCACTATTAGAAAATCAAATCTTATTAATAAAACCAGACATAAACCTCCGAAAGGTTAGGAAATTTAGCTCAGAAAATGTTATTAATAAAATCAGATGTATTTTAAACTGGGATGTTCATATTTCTGAAAACTAAAACAGAAATCTATTAATATGCAAAAATGTACCCAATTATTAAAGTAAATAAAATATTATTAATAAAATCAGTTGTATTTTAAACATTCATGTTCTTATTTCTAAAAATTAAAACCAAAATTGATTAGAAAATCAAATATAATTAATAAAACCAGACATACACCTACGAATGGTTAGGAAATTCAGCTCAGAAAAGTCAAAATATCACACTAGACATCCAAAACCACAAGTTTCATGCAACACCCATCTATGAAAGGTCAAAAAACCCAGCTAAAAAATTTTTATTAATAAAATCAGATGTATTTTAAACTGGCATATTCATAGTTCTGAAAACTAAAACCCAACTTTATTAAAATAAAATACAAAAATGTCCCAATTATGAAATAAAATCAAATATTATTCATAAAATCAGATGTATTTTAAACATGGATTTTCTTATTTCTGAAAATTAAAACCCAACTTGATTAGAAAATCAAATATTATTATCATAACCAGACAAACACCTACGAAAGGTTAGGAAATTCAGCTCAGAAAATTCCAAAATAGCCAACTAGACATCCTAAATCATGAGTTTCATGCAACACCCATCTACGAAAGGTTAAAAAACCTAGCTAAGAAAATGTTATTAATAAAATCAGATGTATTTTAAACTGGAATGTTCATATTTCTGAAAACTTAAACCCAACTTTATTTAAAAAAATATGTAAAAATGTACCCAGTTATTAAAAGAAATCAAATATTATTATTAAAATCCGATGTATTTTAACATGAATGTTCTTATTTCTGAAAATTAAAACCCAACTTTATTAGAAAATCAAATACTATTAATAAAACCAGACATACACATATGAAAGATTAGGAAATTTAGCTCACAAAAGTCCAAAATAGCAAACTAGACAACCCAAATCATGAGTTACATGCAACACACATCTACGAAAGGTTATGAAACCAAGCTAAGAAAATGTTACTAATAAAATCTGATGTATTTTAAACTGGGATGTTCATATTTCTGAAAACTAAAACCCAACTTTATTTAAAAATATGCAAAAATATATTCAATTATTAAAAGAAATCAAATATTATTAATAAAATCAGATGTGTTTTAAACACGGATGTTCTTATAAAATCCAACTTTAAATATAAAAAAAAATATGCAAAAATGTATCCCAATTTTTAAAAGAAAAAAACATAATATTGATAAAATCAGATATATTTTAAACATTGGATGTTCTTATTTCTGAAAATTAAAACCGAACTTGATTAGAAAATCAAATATTATTATTATAACCAGACACACACCTACGAAAGGTTAGGAAATTCAGCTCAGAAAATTCCAAAATAGCCAACTAGACATCCCAAATCATGAGTTTCATGCAACACCCATCTACGAAAGGTTAAAAAACCTAGCTAAGAAAATGTTATTAATAAAATCAGACGTATTTTAAACCGGAATGTTCATATTTCTGAAAACTTAAACCCAACTTTATTTAAAAAAATATGTAAAAATGTGCCCAATTATTAAAAGAAACCAAATATTATTAATAAATCAGATGTATTTTAAAAATGAATGTTCTTATTTCAGAAAATTAAAACCCAACTTTATTTGAAAATCAAATATTATTAATAAAACCAGACATACACATATGAAAGGTTAGGAAATATAGCTCAGAAAAGTCCAAAATAGCAAACTATACATCCCAAATCATGAGTTACATGCAACACACATCTACGACAGGTTATGAAACCAAGCTAAGAAAATGTTACTAATAAAATCTGATGTATTTTAAACTGTGATGTTCATATTTCTGAAAACTAAAACCCAACTTTATTAAAAAATATACAAAAATATATTCAATCATTAAAAGAAATCAAATATTATTAATAAAATCAGATGTGTTTTAAACACGAATGTTCTTATAAAACCAAACTTTAAATATAAAAAAAATATAAAAAAATGTATCCCAATTATTAAAAGAAAAAAACCTAATAGTGATAAAATCAGATGTATTTTAAACATTGGATGTTCTTATTTCTGAAAATTAAAACCCAACTTGATTAGAAAATCAAATATTATTAATAAAACAAGACATACACTTACAAAAGGTTAGGAAATCTAGCTCGGAAAGGTCCAAAATAGAAAACTAGGCATCCCAAATCATGACTTTCATACGAAACACATCAACGTGTGTTGCTTAAGAAACCAAAAAGGTTAAGAAACTTTGCTAAGAAAAGTCTAAAATATTGTACCAAAAATCCCAAATCATAGATTTCAAAAATCACACACCTACGACAGGCTATGAAACCTATGTAAGAAAAGTGCGAAATAGTAAATCCAGCACCCCAAATCATAGGTTTCAGACAATACACATCTACAAACGTTAAGAAATGTAGCTTAAATGTGATTTTTTATGCTTTAAGTATGTTTTATGTAATTCTATGACAGGTAAAAAAATTTGAAATAAAATTATCTTGTTAAAAAGAATAAACTTTGAAAAAGTATAAAAATGGGGGGATGGGCCACAAAAAGTTGGGGGAGGGAACCCCTTAGAGGTCGGAGAGATTCGACCTTGGAGGTTGAGAGCCTTGGTGGCTAGGGTCATTGGTGGTTGCGGTCCTTGATGTTCAAATCCATAATCATCTCACTAATCTCATATTGTTTACTCGTTCATTCTAAGACATGTAAAAAAGGTTAAAATAAAATTATCATATTAAAAAAAATAAACTTCAAAAAAGTATAAAAAATGGGGGAATGGGCCCCAAAAAGTTGGGGGAGGGGACCCCTTGGAGGTTGGTGACAGGGGACCTTGGAGGTTGAGGTCCTTGGTGGCTCGGGTCATTGATGGTTGCAGTCCTTGATGTTCAAATCCATAATCGTCTCACTAATCCTATATTGTGTACTTATTCATTCTATTACATGTAAAAAAACTAAAACTAAAATTATCCTTTTAAAAAAATAAACGTAAAAACCCCCTAAAAAGTGGGGGGTTTGGGCCCTACAATTTTGGGGGAGAGGGCCCCTTGGAGGTTGGAGAAAAGGGACCTTGGAGGTTGAGGGCCTTTGAGGCGAGGGTGATTGGTGGTTGCAGTCTTTGATGTTCAAATCCATAATTGCCTCAATAATCCCATATTGTGTACTTGTTCATTCTAAGACATGTAAAAAAAGTTGAAATAAAATTATCGTGTTAAATAAATAAATGATTAACTTTTTATATTAACAACACTGCTTAAATGATACTTGTGTAATATACAGTACACAATCGGGAAGTAAAGTTAGGTTAATTTCTAATGTCATCTTGACACCAATGGCTCCAACAAAAGTCACGCGCCTGAGAAAATATGGCTGATTTTAGAAAAAAGGGGACCAAAAAAATGGAGGGCAACTAGGCCCCCTCCCAATCTCATTTTTTTTCCCAAAGTCACCTGATCTAAATTTTGAGATAGCCATTTTGTTCAGCATGGTTAAAAATATGATATATATGTCCTTTAGGATGACTTAATCCCCCGAATTTCCCAGAGGGAGGGCTGAAAGTTATAAGCTTTGCCCAATGTTAGCATATCGTATTGGTTATTTGGAAGTATCCAGCCGTTAACAGGGGAATTTTTTCGGGTCGTAGGGGGATGGGTGGGTTCGGGGTCATATAGGAGGACCTTTCCATGCAGGAAGTTTTCCTGGGGGAAGGGACATTGCTATGAAGGGGGCACCGGATTTCCCAGCATTATTAAAAAAAAGATCAGAAATTTATTATAAAAAAAACAAGTTTTCAAACTGAAAATAAGGAGTAACATCAAAACTTAAAACGAACAGAAAATATTACTTGTATGATAGGGTTCACCCCCTTGTCAGTACCTCGCTCTTTAAGCCAAAGATTTTTTAGTACTTTTATAAGAGCTATTTATTCTAACTAACGGCCTTTGTGATTAAGGGGTCATTTTTAAAGAATTGGAAGAAAATTCGAACTTTAGCTTAAAGAGCGAGGTATTGACTAGTGGGCGAGCCACCTAATATACGCATTAAAATATATGAATATAGAAGTTCGTTACGTAAGTTAATTCGTAAGTTACGCATATTTATTACTAATAAAAACGTTCATAAATAAAATTAAACAAGTTTCGGGAAAGCCATTTAACCAAATAAAAGTAAAATTAATATGCAAATTTTGTTTTAATTATTCATGTACCGGTGACCCAAAATCAAAACCCGCATTAATTCAAAAACGTTCAAAAATTTGAAAAAAAAAAAAGGTTTTTTTAACTGAAAGTAAGGAACGACGTTAAAACTTAAAACGAACAGAAATTATTCCGTATATGAAGGGGGCTGTCCCCTCTTCAACGCCGCGCTCTTTACGCTAAATTTTGTTTTTCTCACGACTCTATTTTTTTAAAAAATAAAAACTTTAGCCTAAAGAGTGTGGTGTGCAGGAGGGGACAGCCCCCTTCATATACGGAATAATTTCTGTTCGTTTTAAGTATTAACGTCGTTCCTTACTTTCAGTTAAAAAAAAACTTGTTTTTTTTATTTAATTTTAACAAGGTTCGAAAGCTACAAGGAATTCAATGTTCAATCAAGTAAATACGGGCAAAAAAATCACATGATGAGAAAACATATTCAATGAGCAGCAACTCATGGGCAACTTTAATGACATGATACAAAACCTACATCCGCAGAAAATAACATAAATATTCATTAATCAGGCTCAAAAATAATTGTAATGTAACTGAGTGGTGGATCACAATGGCTGTAGCCAAAGGCCCCCCTATTTAAATATTCCAAGAACCTTGAAGGTAGTGAAGGAATATTTAGTTAGATATGTTGCCAACGCAATTAACTTGATGAAATGTGTGGGGACCAAGGGCATTTCACTTTTTAAGACTAGCCTTTGTGACTTTATCTAAATTTTAAGCAATTTGATTCGATTCCTAGTTCAAATTAAAAATCAATATTTAATAATTACAGGGTATTTTCTAAAACAAAATGCATCAGGAATCTATGATTGTATGATTTTAGCTTGCCAGTTCGGCTTAAGATCTTTCATTCGTCAATAATTACAGAGTATTTTTTAAGACAAAATGCATCAGGAATCTATGATTGTATGATTTTAGCTTGCCAGTTCGGCTTAAGATCTTTCATTCGTCAATAATTACAGAGTATTTTCAAAAACAAAATGCATCAGGAATCTATGATTATACGAATTTAGCTTACAATTTATAAATATGTGGCATTTAAAAGAGGCCCAAATGACAGTAACTTTTCAGAATATGGACAGAGATCGGCGTAAACGCAGTCCCCCACTAACAACAATTACGCTTTTGAGTTACCCCCATTCGGGGTAATCACAGAGGTCAATCCAAAGTGCAATGGAAAGCCCTCACCCTGGCAGTGCTTCCTTCATGATCAAGGCAGCTCCCCAGCCAGGTAAGTATGTTTAGTTAATGTCACTCAGGAGCTTCAATTTATTTGCCAGATGCAGCTTTAAAAAACTTTTTCACATCAATAAATCAAATCTCTAGATTATTTCTTAAAAAATCAATACCCAATTTCTTTTTCATATGTACATATTTTAATCCTTTGAACGCAAGTTAATATGTTTGAGACAAGAAAAATATGAATATCTCACTCTGTTTTGAATATGACTGAAAAGTCTAAACTTATTTCTGAGAACCCGGTAGCCGTTCTACTGAATATCACAAACTTCAACACTTCTGTTTGAATCTTGGTTCAATTTAAATTACAGCATTTAATAGTTGCATACTATTTTCGAAAAAAGGTGCATGGGAACTTCAATCCAGGTTGGGGATTTTAATTTAATTATGGTGAATGGTCAGCGTCTTTTTCACAACTTAATTTCGTAGATTATAAGAAAATTTTCTTTTTTTCAGATGAAAAAAAAAATATTTTAAATATATTACTGGGACAGGGACCTCCAGGGATGGTGTCCAAAAAATTTGAGAAACGCAGTATGAGGCCTTGATTAGGGTTAATGGACTTTGATTTCCTCTCGAAAGGACTAAGCTGGTCCCCGAAGTACTGCAATACAGGGCCAACGCGTGAAAGGAGTGGAGCAAGCCCCAACATCCCTTCGGTTTGCAGAAATCAGTTTAATATTCTGGGCCCCATGTAGGAACCGTATCAGATATTAAGCTGATAAGACCAGATACCACACTTTGATCTTAGCTAATAGGCTGAGAAGCGATAATTAAACAAGGATTGTCAAAGGCTATATAAGGACACGAGTAAGAAAGTTTGTCACAAATTTAATTTCGGTTGCAATACACAAATGACTTTCAATTAAATTATCACTTTGTCTTTAGATTTTTATAATCATTTTCCATAATATAAAAGTTTATTGCAAATTTTAATGGTAAACGGAAAATTTGCCAATCAAAACTTGGAAAAAATTGTCATTCAAAAAGCCAAAATGAGACAAAGATAAAAAAAAACGCAAAAGAAAATTAAACAATTTGAAAATGGTGTATTTTGATTTAGCTCAACTTTCCATTGAACATGTCCTGATAATTCCAACGTAGTACCCTTAGCCGTTCCTGAGGTATCGCCCTTCTGACAAAACTGAAAGCATGAAGTGTCTCTTGTTTAGTTTAAAATCCCCGCGAAAAATACTCTGAAGTTCTGTATTAACTTCTAATTTTAATTTTAAATTTTTATATTAAAAATTTCTTTAACGTTACACGTTGGCAAAGCCACGAACATCTTAACGTAGAAAAAATTATATTTTCATAAAAAATAAGATTGCATCGATTTGTGACATCAGCAGTAAATTTTGTTTTCAAGGATTTTATATTTGTTGGAAAAAAATAAAAATAAAAAATTATTCAAGCCTCCAAACGATTTCTCCGGCATTGATTTCACCTTTACGCATAACCAACTGCACTAGGAGGCGTTGAATTTTATTTTGCATTTTATGGTAATTAGTAAGCTACATTAAACTTGTAGATTTTAAAGTTTTACGTACCAAAGGAATTACAACATTTAGGTGATCAGATTTGCTTACTCTTTTTTCCGGATTACAACTCTCCTACGAACTTTGTTGGCTATAAGCAATGGTTTGGGACAATCCAAATAAAAACAGATTACATACTTAGTTACATCAAATGCTAAATAATGCTGTTTATTTAATAAAAATTTCTGTCATTTATGTAATAACAATTTCCGACAGTCGCTAAATCACAGGGTTTTTTCGTTATTTGCATTTAGGCTCCAGGCACCTCCTTCCTCACAGACCATTTTCTCTCGATTCTGATTCACCCTTCCCATAGAGAATTGCCTCTTGATTCTCTTTTCCCTTCAATCAGAGCATTGTCTTTTGAATCGCTTTCTCCCACCAGACAGAGTATTGTGTCTAGAAACAATATAAGGAACCAAAGAGACTAAAATCTTTGATAGTATTAGGCTAGAAACCCATGGAATCCCCAAATGAAAGGATTTGCCCCTATAAGATCTCAAAACTCCTCATTTTAGAGGAACCTCCTAAACTGGAATGGAAAGAGGATAATTTCTTAAACCACATCGGCCTGACATAACATAAAGAAAGAAAAACGAGCAAAAATGGGGCTTTTAAAGGCCAAATGAAAATACTGAAAAAACACAACAAAGCGAATATTTTGAGGGGACAAACGCCTCTCTTCTTCAGCGCGATAAGAAAAAAATATAATGAATGCGAGCGCCGAAGAACAACACCTAAATTAAACTGCGGAAATTAAATTTTAATTTGAAAAAAACCAAAGAAAAAAAAAATTGACATATGAAAAAGACTAAATGACAGAAAAAACACAGAAAGTAATTGAACCACATACCTAAAAAAAATAGACTAGAGTTATACAAAAAAATCCGTGATTGTTAAAGATAAAAAAAGTTGAACCGTCATCGACGGACACTAGCGACTAATTCACATTGACTTTCCGCGTTTTAGTTTTTGGTTTGTTCTTCGGCCACTCGCATTGATTATATTTTTTCGTTTCGCTTTGTTGTGTTTTTTCAGTATTTTCATTTGGCCTTTAAAAACCCCATTTTTGCTCGTTTTTGTTTCTTTATGGAATGGAAATACTGTTCCTAGACGAAGGAGGAATGAGGGCCAATAGAGAATGAGGACTCAAAAGCACCTAGGACTTGGCTCGTTATTGCACCGAGCCAAGAGTGCCTTTGAGCATTCCTTACCCGCTTAAAATTAGCTTCGCCGGATGTAATCTGCAAAAGATGACAACAAATGCTTAGCCGGTAACTTATCAACTGAAAAGCTGTATGCAACTAGGTGAATAACAACACTAATCATGTCTACTTTACTATAAACATAGCTTATTTAGAAATCCCTGGAAGTTGTGCCACATTGCATTAATTCGTTTCCCTGTGCACTTATTTGATAAATTGGCGTTTGACATTGGGTCTCAGTGGGAACTTCACTTGCTAGTTGATTGACATTTGAGTGTCTTGGTTGCCACGTATTGTTACGTGGCTTAGGATTTCTTGTGCCGATGGCTCGCAGCATTTGTTGGATAATAAATTCATCTACATATGAATCACCGTTATATGATTTAAGTGATTTTTAAATTTCCACTGTTTTTGCAATGAGTTTTTTCTTTAACAATTGTTCGTTTTGATCTAACGACATTTTGTTTTTTTTTCGTTTTTTTCAAAATAAATTAAAATTTGGCACTGGTTTTATTTTTTGATATAACTCAAATTTCACGCGTCTAAATTATATTTTTGTTATATTTTAATGGGACTTAGGCTTAATAAAATATTGAACCTCAAATCAAGCACAAAATATGGCACTTTCAAAGTATGCACAAAATATTGCACTTTCCCTTTCCTTTCAAAATATTTCTCAATAATCTTTTTTTGTATAAAATGTTGTCCTTGTGTTTTTGCTCCTTTAAACAGCTGCCGCGCCACTTCTAACGGTTTTTTTTTTAATAATTGGAATAAATATTGTGAATAAATATTGATCAGCTCTTCACACTTGTCTGCGTAGAAATTCGTTTCATTTATCCAGGCGTTGATGACTGTCTCTATATAGTGCTCCATATCTTCCTGGGTGGTTCTCTGTGTAGATGTGAACATGGGCCATCTCCCAATATATTCATTTAATTCTTGATGAGAAACATGGCTTATAACTTGAGTGTCCTCCTCTAAATCTTCAGAAGCTGCGATAAAGCTTCTCACCACTGAGGATGTCAAAAACTCTGGCGATAAATGCACAATGCTGTTGTTTAGATTAATAGCTTCTTTTGTAAGTCGCACTGCAAGGAGTTCTTTGCTAAGACTGCTAAATTCTCTATCTATCCCAGCTATTGTGTATTCTTCCACAAGTGGGGGTAGATTATGCAAATAAACTACTTCTTTTATCCGCAGAAGGGTTTTTATTAATGTATTTTCCAATTTTTGGTTTCTGTAAAAACAGAGGTAGTCAGGACCATTATTCCTCTTTAAAAATTTCTCCCCTTATGAGGGAAAGCCACTGGCATCGCAGGAGGATATCAGATTCCCTTTGGGAGCGTAAGTTCGAATCCTACAGGCCGCGCCACTTCTAACGGGGGGGTTTCTTTTAATAATTGGGAAGAGTTTTATACTTATTCTGCGCGTTAACGGGGGGGGGTTGCTTTTAATAATTGAAAAGGGGTTTATAATTATTCTGCGCCAATTCTAATGGGGGGGGGGGGTTATTAATAAAAAAGGGGGGCGTTCTTTTTTATTCTACCTTAAGTTATTTCTTTGCATATGAATTCCTAATTTAATTATTTCCATGGGTAATTTTCAGTTAAACTCTTAGTTGACGGTTCGTGAGTAGCATACCTGAGTGGAGGCGGAATTTCGCATGTGGGGAACTTAAATTAGCAGTTCAAATAGGGAGCTTGTATTAACGGCCATACTGATTCGAAATAAGATTGAATGGATTCAGGTTCCCTTGAGTGCGAGTGGAGCCATGAGGACAAGCTATCTTGAGAAATACTAACGTAAAGAGAATAAAATAAGAAAGTGATGTATTTATTTACTCACATAAGCGGAACAGAGCTTCGGGTATATCAAAACACTTGCAGTAAATGACACTAGGTTAAAACTGCTCACTGGTAATACAAGTAACGTTCAGCTCTACTGTCTATTAGACTCACATAAGATAATAGGTTGAAAATTAGTCTACAAAAAAACTGGCCCAAGTCTCAAGTAAGACTCCCAGAAGAATAAAACAAGACTGACTCCAAAACTGAAAAAAGACTAACTCAATTTGCTAAGTTCGAAAGTACTATACTCTGTGATTTCGCCTAAGGTTACATTCAGGCGTTACCAAAGAGCGCATTATACTAATCGATTGGTTCAAATTCTATGTCCTCTATTACTATTGGCCAGTGATGTACCAATCAGCTAGTCGATTTTAACTAACTTTTGATACGATTTATGACTCTTTAAAACTTCACTTTGGAATTTTTCTTAGCGGAATAAAGTTTTTACCTTATAATTAGAGCAAACTACATAGTTCTACATTGTATCTCAAGAAAATATTTTTTAAAGCTTCACCTTGTAATTACAGCGTAATATTTAGTTCTACTTTTGTATCTCGAGAAACTAATTTTTGAAGTTTTTACCTTGTAATTATAGCGGAATATTTAGTTTTATTTCTTATCTCAAGTGACCATCTGTTCATCGTTTGGAACTTCAAACTCAAGATTTAGATTACATGGTTGGTTGCATGTCATGTGAAATTGGTCATTCTGAATATTTATTGCTGTTACCTTTTTTGTGGGAACGATTTTTTCGTAGTTACAATTGTGATACAATAATTCGCTACTTTTTAAATTTGACAATTAAGTGTTACTTGAATTCTTTGGGTTTATATTCTGGGCAATTTTATTTTACTTGAACAATTTCGGGGTCTTGAAAATTGATTCCATTACATAGGATCCTTCCCATTCTTAACGATGTCCTCATCGTTCTGTTACCCTGCTCTTTCTACTCTTTCAAATTTTGATCACGCTTCTCCCCCTTTTTTTAAAAAAAGTTTGACTTGGTACTTGTTACTTGAATTAACTTAGCTTTGGTAAGATATATTTTTTTTTTCATTTCATGTTCCCGGTTGTTTTATAAGACTACATTTTATAAAACATCACTTTAAAGTCCACTACCTATACACTCTATTTGACGAAAGGGACAAAGAGTTTCTATTGGCCAACAGATTTGGTTATATGATTACGTAATAAGTATTATTCCCTCCACCTAAAATTAAAATTCCTTCACCTGATATGCTAATAATTCTACATGGTTCTAACTAACTAAGTTCTGCTTTTGCGACTATTTTATCACTTAAAATGGTACATCTTTGCCTTTTCTCTAAACTTGACTATACTTCCACCTGGCACTATAATGATAAGATACGTAACTGACTTCAAGAGCACTGATAGATGTAAATTAAACGATTGCAAATAAAAGGTTTAACAGATTATAATTTTTTAAACTTAATGTCTGATTGCAACATTGGGGTAATGTAATTTACACTTATTTTCATCTGATTATGAAAAGTTTCTTAATAATCACTAAAGTTGTAAGTTAGATACATAAGATTCACACTTACTTCATCATTCTACGTGTCTTTAATACTCTCATATGTTGTAACTTTACTTTGCTGTTCTATTCAATAAATTACTGGGGTGGCTAATTGTTTACAGTTTGTCTTCATGGTACTTCACTTTTTGGCACTCGTTCCTTGGAATAAATGTTTATGCTGTTCACATATATGACTACTTGCACAAAATTGTCCGTGCGTGGTTTTCTACGTCATATACGAGGGGTTGATGTCATAGATTTGTTGAGCTGTTTCCTGGGTATATGACATTTGGGGAATTAATTACATGAAATGGGTATCTTGATCGTTGGGCTGGGTATCGCTTCTTGGGCACTTTTATCCTCGGGAAAATCTAATACTCGTACAGTCTGTATTTCCCGTAAATTGTTCACGGTTAGTATTTCTTTTATTTTATGCCGTGTAAGGGTATCGATGGTTGGAATAGAACTTTATATAGGTTCTATGTTTGACGCATTGTGTTTGATTCTTGTTTATTTTGAGTATGGGGCAAAGGGGGATTTCAAAAACATCTTTCCATGACATAAATTGTCCTCTAAAGTCAATTCTGATGTTTATAGCGCTCTATGTCTTAGCGCTTTAGAAATATTTAAAAAAGCTTCTAAAGTAGAATTTTGGGAAATTTTGGGTTTGGGGGGAAGAAGGATTTCAAGAACATCTTCCCATAACATAATTTGTCCTCTGAAAGTTGATTCTGATGTTTATAGCGGTCTATGTCTTAGCGCTGTAGAAATATTTAAAAAGGCTTCTAAAGTAAAATATCTGAAAATTTTGAGTTTGGGGGGAAGGGGAATTTCAAAAACATCTTCCCATAACATAATTTGTCCTCTGAAATCGATTCTGATATTTTTAGCGCTCTATCTATTAGTGCTTTAGAAATATTTAAAAAGCTTCTTAAGTAGAATTTTAGACATTTTTAAGTTTTGGGAAGGGGGGATTTCAAAAACATCTTCCCATGAAATAACTTGTTTTCTAATGTAAATTCTGATGTTTGTAGCCTTCTATCAATTAGTGCTTTAGAAATATTTCAAAAAGCTTCTAACGTAGAATTTTAGAAAATTTTTAGTTTGGGGGAAAGGGGGATTTTAAAAACCTCTTCCCTTCATGAGCGCTTGGACCTACAAAAATAAAAACATCTTCTCATAACATAATTTGTCCTTTATAAACAATTTGGATTTTTTACTGGTCTATCTCTTGTCAGATCCTTTAACTAATTAATAAAGTTTAATTGGCTTATCAACACAGAGTCGTCTTCTATTCCATGGGTCCTGCATGCTACTGTTAAAGGGGTTATGATAAGCAAAGTTGTGACATCACAAAGAGGTTCCAGAAGCAATGTCAGATAGATAGTAAATAAGTTAAAGCGATGACTGTTAAACGAAAATTGGATTTTAGAAAATATTTTAATGAACATGATTAAAAGCTGAAGTTGTGTAAGGTAAGCAGTGATTTATAATTATGATAGTAATATAGGATGAAATGTGAGCTAAAACAACTAGTAATGTGCAGTAATTTACCATTATATAAAGGGTAAGGGGAGGAGTGGAGGTAGGTACTTCAAAGTACCTTCCCGGGACATACCTTAGCATGTAGATCCATCCCTGAAAGTTTCATTTTTCTAACCCAACCCCTTTCCAAGATAGCCAAAAGTAACTAAAGTAGAATTTTACCTAAAATTTATTTTTGAAATCAAGGAATGGGGGGAAACTCCATGAGGCAGATACCCCCCCCCCCGTGATTGGCACCACTGGAACTAGTTTCAATAGCAAAAAAAGTGTAGCACCATTCAATACTCTGGATTTTAGGTTCTTTGACCTCTGTAGGCCGGAATTCCTTCAGCACTTCCCTATGGGATAGCCTAGATCAAGTATCAAATAATTGCCTAATCTAGCTTAACGCAAAATTAACATACCATAGTCTAATTCAGATATTGAAAACAGTAAATTTTTTACTTGGAAACAGTAGATTTTTCTTAAAAACAGTCGGTTTCTTCTTGAAGATAGTTGTTTTTCTTAAAATCAGCCGAATCTTTGTCAACACAGTCGTTTTTTCTCAATAATAGTCGTTTTTGTCTGCATAAAAATGTCGGTAAAAATGACCAGCCAATCGATAAATACCCCCCCCACATTTTGGCTAATAACGATTCTTACGACACCTAGGCTACTTAAATATAGTTACTACTTACCATCAATACCATCAGACAATCCTGTGAAATAGGAAAAGTCAGTATGGTCCTTATTGCTAACTTGACAACACATGGGTTGAGCTGACAGGGGTCATGAAGTCATGAGATGAACTGAGAATCTCAAACGTCAAAGTTTCGTCGAACCCGCAAAAATAACTCAACCCCCTTCGAACACACTGGCCTCCCAGGGGACAAGCTGCCGACCGCCGACGGGTCATTAATTAAGGTCCGTAGTTGACTTCTGCGAAACGAGTCGGACACGTTTTTGAAATCCCCAGTTTATGCAACAAAGGCATTTGCGAAAGATAAGAAACTTAAAATTGGACAAATCTTACATACGGGAACAAATGTGGTATAAAAAGTCATTTCGCGGCATAATTGCAGCGTGTGGCAGGATCAAAATTTTATGCGGCATTTTTCTAAGAATCGCGACGTAATGCCGCGAAATGCGGCACAAGGGGCACCACAGACTGGCTGTCCCAAGTAAACCACAAGTCTCAGAACACTACAATAATATATAATAGGATACTTAGACACTTACAATGATCCGACAAAATTCCAAGGTATTTCGAATACAACGGACCAGAAGCCAGTCCAGCATAAAGTTAGTATCAGTCTACCCCTTCCCATCAAATGTATCTTTTACACATTTTTTATCAACCACACCTTCTTTTACCCGACAGACGCAATAACTAGGAAGTGGGGATTTCTCAATTTCCCGTTAAGCAGAAACCTGGCAGGATATATTCCGTATATTAATAAAAAGTAATATTTCTAAACTTTGTATTTGCTTCTTAATGTATTGAGAAGCCAGTGGCCATATACACAAAACACTAAACAAAAATAAACCACGCAATAACACTCAACAAATTTAAGTTGCTGCTTTCCGTTTTTTATGATGTAGTCTTCATCAAAGTCTTCAGTTTTTTTCGGCGACAATAGTTACATATTCTAGTGGGCGTTGGATCTTCGTAGGTTGCAGTTATTTGCCGTTGCGCAGGGTGGAATTCTATGGTCTATGTATCTACTGTAAAAAGTTCTACAAGAGTTACACACATGGATGAGTTGATTATCACTACGACGTAGACTGGTATTTGTGCCAATGGAGCAGACTTGGCAGATCTAAAACCAAAAAAAACTACAGTTAAAACATCGTAAAGGCAATGAAAACCACGCTTTGCATTCAATTTCTCTGAAGAGGTCGCTTGCAAATAAACTGTTGCAAATGAAACAAATTGCAAACAGGAAGCAAAATAATAATAATAAAAAAAATCAAAATGAGGAACTAAGAAAATTAAATTTAAAACAACCCATCAGAGTATAAACAGGATTTTGTGGCAAATTTTATATGAAAACTCAGATTGACACTTTAGGTAAGTTTAGCATAGCACAAAATCTATATTGTCTCACATAATTTCTGGCATTTGGCTTCTTTGTAATACAACTATTCTTAGCTCACAATTACATGGAAAAAAAAATGATGAATCTAGCTTTGAATTATATGAATGTTCTCTAGAACTCGACATATATAGGGGAACACGGGGTACTAAGTTTAAAATGATTTTTATTAATTAGAAGGAGTCAGTATAAAAGCTACAAAATTTCAAAAAAGTACCTTGTATTGTTGTAAACCAAGTTTCACACTCATATTGTAAGAAGTGAACACAATTATTATTTATTTAACTAAAATATAAAAAAAATGTCAAATAGCTAGGTTTCTTAACCTTTCATAGATGTGTGTTGTATGAAACTCATGATTTGAGATGTCTAGTTTGCTATTTTGAAACTTTCTGAGCTAGATTTCTTAACCTTTCGTAGGTGTATGTCTGGTTTTATTAACAATATTGGATTTTCTAATCAATTTGGATTATAATTTTCAGAAATAAGAATATCCAATGTTTAAAATACATCTGATTTTATTAATAATATTGATTTCTTTTAATAATTGGGATAGATTTTTGCATTTTTTTATAAAGTTGGGTTTTATAAGAACATCCATGTTTAAAATACATCTGATTTTATTAATAATATTTGATTTCTTTTAATAAATGGGTAAATTTTTGTATATATTTTTTTTATAAAGTTGGGTTTTATAAGAACATCCATGTTTGAAATACATCTGATTTCATTAATAATATTTGATTTCTTTTAATAATTGGATGCATTTTAGCATGTTTTTTTTTAATAAAGTTGGGTTTTAGTTTTCAGAAATATGATCATCCCAGTTTAAAATACATCTGATAAGATTAACAACATTTTCTTAGCTAGGTTTCTGAACCTTTCGTAGATGTGTGTTGCACGTAACTCATGATTTGGGATGTCTAGTTTGCTATTTTGGACTTTTCTGAGGTAGAATTCTTAACCTTTCATAGGTGTATGTCTAGTTTTATTAATAATATTTGATTTTCTAATAAAGTTTGGTTTAAATTTTCAGAAATAAGAACATCCATGTTTAAAATACATCTGATTTTATTAAGAATATTTGATTTCTTTCAATAATTGGGCACATTTTTGCATATTTAAAAAATAAAGTTGGGTTTTAGTTTTCAGAAATATGAACATCCCAGTTTAAAATACATCTGATTTTATTAACAACATTTTCTTAGCTATGTTTCTTAACCTTTCTTAGATGTGTGTTGTATAAAACTCATGATTTGAGATGACTAGTTTGGTATTTTGGACTTTTCTGAGCTTGATTTCCTAACCTATCGTAGGTGCATGTCTGGTTGTATTAATAATATTGGATTTTCTGTTCAAATTGGGTTTTAATTTTCAGAAATAAGAACATCTAGGTTTAAAATACATCTGATTTTATTAATAATATTTGGTTTCTTTTAATAATTGGGTACATTTTTGCATAGTTTTTAATAAAGTTGGGTTTTAGTTTTCAGAAATATGAATCTAGCTCAGAAAGTCCAAAATATCAAACTATATATCCCAAATCATGAGTTTCATGCAACACCCATCTACGAAAGGTTAAGAAAACTAGCTAAGAAAATGTTATTAAAAAAATCAGATTTATTTTGAACTGGGATGTTCATATTTCTAAAAACTAAAGCCCTCCTTTATTAAGAAATATATGCAAAATGTACCCAATTATTAAAAGAAATTAGACATTATTAATAAAATCAGTTTTATTTTAAATATGGGTGTTCTTATTTCTGAAAAGTAAAACCCAACTTGATTAGAAAATCAAATATTATTAATAAAACCAGACCTACACCTACGAAAGGTTAGGAAATGTAGCTCAGAAAGTCCAAAATATCAAACTATACATCCCAAATCATGAGCAACACCCTTCTACGAAAGGTTAAGAAACCTAAGAAAATGTTATTAATAAAATCAGATGTATTTTAAACTGGGATGTTCATATTTTTGAAAACTAAAATCCAACTTTATTTTAAAAATATGCAAAAATGTACCCAATTTTTAAAAGAAATCAAATATTAAAATAGCGAATCTAAAATAGCGAATTAGACATCCCAAATCATGAGTTTCATGTAACACCCATCTACGAAATGTTAATACAACTAGCTAAGAAATTATTATTAATAAAATCAGCTGTATTTTAAACTTGGATGCTCATATTTCTGAAAACTAAATCCCAACTTTATTAAAAAAATATGCAAAAATGTACTCAATTATTAAAAGAAATCAAATATTATTAATAAAATCAGTTGTATTTTAAACATCGATGTTCTTATTTCTGAAAATTAAACCCAACTTTATTGGAAAATCAAGGGTTAGGAAATCTAGCTCAGAAAATGTTATTAATAAAATCAGATGTAATTTAAACTGGGATGTTCATATTTTTGAAAACTAAAACCAAACTTTATTTTAAAAAAAATATGCAAAAAAGGTCCCAATTATTATAGGAAATTAAATATTATTAATAAAATCAGATGTATTTTTAAAACCTATGTTCTTATTTCTGAAAATTACAACCCAACTTGTTTAGAAAATCAAATATTATTAATCAAACCAGACCTACACCTACGAATGGTTAGGAAATCTAGCTAAAAAAAAGTTCAAAATATAAACTAGACATCCCAAATCATGAGTTTCATGCAACACCCATCAATGAAAGATTAAGAAACCTAGCTAAGAAAATGTTATTAATAAAATGAGATGTATTTTAAAACGGGAGTGTTCATATTTCTGAAAACTAAAACCCAACTTTATTTTGAAAAAATGCAAAAACGTACCCAATTATTAAAAGAAATCAAATATTATTAATAAAATCAGGTGTATTTTAAACATGGAGGTTCTTATTTCTAGTAATTAATATCAAACTTGATTAGAAAATCCGATAATATTAATGTAATGACATGTACTTTAAACATGGATGTTCTTATTTCTGAAAATTAAAACTGAAGTTTATTAGAAAATCAAATATTATTAATAAAACCATACATACACCTACAAAAGGTTAAGAAACCTAGCTAAGAAAATGTTATTAAAATAATGAGATGTATTTTAAACTGGGATGTTCGTATTTCTGAAAAATAAGAACCAACTTTATTTCAAAAATATGTAAAAATGTACCCAATTATTAAAGCAAATCAAATATTATTAATAAAATCAGATGTATTTTAAACACTGATGTTCTTACTTCTGAAAATTAAAACCCAACTTGATTAGAATCAAATATTATTAATAAAACCAGACATACACCTACGAAAGGTTAAGAAACCTAGCTAAGTAAATGTTATTAATAAAATTAGGTGTATTTTTAACATTGATGTTCATATTTCTGAAAACTAAAACCCAACTTTATTAAAAAATATACAAAAATGTGCCCAATTATTAAGAGAAATCAAATATTATTAATAAAATCAGATGTATTTTAAACACGGGTGTTCTTATTTCTGAAATTTAAACTTGATTAGAAAATCAAATGTTATTAATAAAACCAGACATACACCTACGAAAGGTTAGGAAATTTAGCTCAGAAAATGTTATTAATAAAATCAGATGTATTTTAAACTGGGATGTTCATATTTCTGAAAACTAAAACAGAAATCTATTAATATGCAAAAATGTACCCAATTATTAAAGTAAATAAAATATTATTAGTAAAATCTGAAAATTATTAATTAAATCAGATGTATTTTAAACATGGATGTTCTTATTTCTTAAAATTAAAACCCAACTTGATTAGAAAATCAAATATTATTAATATAACCAGACATACACCTACGAATAGTTAGGAAATCCAGCTCAGAAAAGTCCAAAATATCAAACTAGACATCCCAAATTATGAGTTTCATGCAACACCCATCTATGAAAGGTTAAGAAACCTAGCTAAGAAAATGTTATTAATAAAATCAGCTGTATTTTAAACTGGGATGTTCTTATTTCTGAAAACAAAAACCCAACTTTATTTTTTTTAAATGCAAGAATCTACCCAATTATTAAAAGAAATCAATATGGATGTTCTTATAAAACACAACTTTATAAACAAAAATGCAAAAATTTATCCCATTTATTAAAAGAAATCAATATTAATAATAAAATCAGATATATTTTAAACATTGGATGTTCTTATTTCTGAAAATTATAACCCAACTTGATTAGAAATTCAAATATTATTAATAAACCCAGACATACACCTACGAAAGCTCAAAAAGTCTAAAATAGCTAATTAGACATCCCAAATCATGAGTTTCATGTAACACCCATCTACGAAATGTTAAGACAACTAGCTAAGAAATTATTATTAATAAAATCAGCTGTATTTTAAACTTGGATGCTCATATTTCTGAAAACTAAATCCCAACTTTATTAAAAAAAATATGCAAAAATGTACTCAATTATTAAAAGAAATCAAATATTATTAATAAAATCAGTTGTATTTTAAACATCGATGTTCTTATTTCTGAAAATTAAACCCAACTTTATTGGAAAATCAAGGGTTAGGAAATCTAGCTCAGAAAATGTTATTAATAAAATCAGATGTAATTTAAACTGGGATGTTCATATTTTTGAAAACTAAAACCAAAATTTATTTTAAAAAAAAAATATGCAAAAAAGGTCCCAATTATTATAGGAAATTAAATATTATTAATAAAATCAGATGTATTTTTAAAACCTATGTTCTTATTTCTGAAAATTACAACCCAACTTGTTTAGAAAATCAAATATTATTAATCAAACCAGACCTACACCTACGAATGGTTAGGAAATCTAGCTAAAAAAAAGTTCAAAATATAAACTAGACATCCCAAATCATGAGTTTCATGCAACACCCATCAATGAAAGATTAAGAAACCTAGCTAAGAAAATGTTATTAATAAAATGAGATGTATTTTAAAATGGGATGTTCATATTTCTGAAAACTAAAACCCAACTTTATTTTGAAAAAATGCAAAAACGTACCCAATTATTAAAAGAAATCAAATATTATTAATAAAATCAGGTGTATTTTAAACATGGAGGTTCTTATTTCTAGTAATTAATATCACACTTGATTAGAAAATCCGATAATATTAATGTAATGACATGTACTTTAAACATGGATGTTCTTATTTCTGAAAATTAAAACTGAAGTTTATTAGAAAATCAAATATTATTAATAAAACCATACATACACCTACAAAAGGTTAAGAAACCTAGCTAAGAAAATGTTATTAAAATAATGAGATGTATTTTAAACTGGGATGTTCGTATTTCTGAAAAATAAGAACCAACTTTATTTCAAAAATATGTAAAAATGTACCCAATTATTAAAGCAAATCAAATATTATTAATAAAATCAGATGTATTTTAAACACTGATGTTCTTACTTCTGAAAATTAAAACCCAACTTGATTAGAATCAAATATTATTAATAAAACCAGACATACACCTACGAAAGGTTAAGAAACCTAGCTAAGTAAATGTTATTAATAAAATTAGGTGTATTTTTAACATTGATGTTCATATTTCTGAAAACTAAAACCCAACTTTATTAAAAAATATACAAAAATGTGCCCAATTATTAAGAGAAATCAAATATTATTAATAAAATCAGATGTATTTTAAACACGGGTGTTCTTATTTCTGAAATTTAAACTTGATTAGAAAATCAAATCTTATTAATAAAACCAGACATACACCTCCGAAAGGTTAGGAAATTTAGCTCAGAAAATGTTATTAATAAAATCAGATGTATTTTAAACTGGGATGTTCATATTTCTGAAAACTAAAACAGAAATCTATTAATATGCAAAAATGTACCCAATTATTAAAGTAAATCAAATATTATTAATAAAATCAGTTGTATTTTAAACATTCATGTTCTTATTTCTAAAAATTAAAACCAAAATTGATTAGAAAATCAAATATAATTAATAAAACCAGACATACACCTACGAATGGTTAGGAAATTCAGCTCAGAAACGTCAAAATATCACACTAGACATCCAAAACCACAAGTTTCATGCAACACCCATCTATGAAAGGTCAAAAAACCCAGCAAAAAAAATTTTATTAATAAAATCAGATGTATTTTAAACTGGCATATTCATAGTTCTGAAAACTAAAACCCAACTTTATTAAAATAAAATACAAAAATGTCCCAATTATGAAATAAAATCAAATATTATTCATAAAATCAGATGTATTTTAAACATGGATTTTCTTATTTGTGAAAATTAAAACCCAACTTGATTAGAAAATCAAATATTATTATCATAACCAGACACACACCTACGAAAGGTTAGGAAATTCAGCTCAGAAAATTCCAAAATAGCCAACTAGACATCCCAAATCATGAGTTTCATGCAACACCCATCTACGAAAGGTTAAAAAACCTAGCTAAGAAAATGTTATTGATAAAATCAGATGTATTTTAAACTGGAATGTTCATATTTCTGAAAACTAAAACCCAACTTTATTTAAAAAAATATGTAAAATGTACCCAGTTATTAAAAGAAATCAAATATTATTAATAAAATCTGATGTATTTTAACATGAATGTTCTTATTTCTGAAAATTAAAACCCAACTATTAGAAAATCAAATACTATTAATAAAACCAGACATACACATATGAAAGATTAGGAAATTTAGCTCACAAAAGTCCAAAATAGCAAACTAGACAACCCAAATCATGAGTTACATGCAACACACATCTACGAAAGGTTATGAAACCAAGCTAAGAAAATGTTACTAATAAAATCTGATGTATTTTAAACTGGGATGTTCATATTTCTGAAAACTAAAACCCAACTTTATTTAAAAATATGCAAAAATATATTCAATTATTAAAAGAAATCAAATATTATTAATAAAATCAGATGTGTTTTAAACACGGATGTTCTTATAAAATCCAACTTTAAATATAAAAAAAATATGCAAAAATGTATCCCAATTGTTAAAAGAAAAAAACATAATATTGATAAAATCAGATATATTTTAAACATTGGATGTTCTTATTTCTGAAAATTAAAACCGAACTTGATTAGAAAATCAAATATTATTATTATAACCAGACACACACCTACGAAAGGTTAGGAAATTCAGCTCAGAAAATTCCAAAATAGCCAACTAGACATCCCAAATCATGAGTTTCATGCAACACCCATCTACGAAAGGTTACAAAACCTAGCTAAGAAAATGTTATTAATAAAATCAGACGTATTTTAAACCGGAATGTTCATATTTCTGAAAACTTAAACCCAACTTTATTTAAAAAAATATGTAAAAATGTGCCCAATTATTAAAAGAAACCAAATATTATTAATAAAATCAGATGTATTTTAACATGGATGTTCTTATTTCTGAAAATTAAAACCCAACTTTATTAGAAAATCAAATACTATTAATAAAACCAGACACACACATATGAAAGGTTAGGAAATCTAGCTCACAAAAGTCCAAAATAGCAAACTAGACAACCCAAATCATGAGTTACATGCAACACACATCTACGACAGGTTATGAAACCAAGCTAAGAAAATGTTACTAATAAAATCTGATGTATTTTAAACTGGGATGTTCATATTTCTGAAAACTAAAACCCAACTTTATTAAAAAATATACAAAAATATATTCAATTATCAAAAGAAATCAAATATTATTAATAAAATCAGATGTGTTTTAAACACGGATGTTCTTATAAAACCAAACTTTAAATATAAAAAAAATATGCAAAAATGTATCCCAATTATTAAAAGAAAAAAACCTAATAGTGATAAAATCAGATGTATTTTAAACATTGGATGTTCTTATTTCTGAAAATTAAAACCCAATTTGATTAGAAAATCAAATATTATTAATAAAACAAGACATACACTTACAAAAGGTTAGGAAATCTAGCTCGGAAAGGTTCAAAATAGAAAACTAGGCATCCCAAATCATGACTTTCATACGAAACACATCAACGTGTGTTGCTTAAGAAACCAAAAAGGTTAAGAAACTTTGCTAAGAAAAGTCTAAAATATTGTACCAAACATCCCAAATCATAGATTTCAAAAATCACACACCTACGACAGGCTATGAAACCTATGTAAGAAAAGTGCGAAATAGTAAATCCAGCACCCCAAATCATAGGTTTCAGACAATACACATCTACAAACGTTAAGAAATGTAGCTTAAATGTGATTTTTTATGCTTTAAGTATGTTTTATGTAATTCTATGACAGGTAAAAAAATTTGAAATAAAATTATCTTGTTAAAAAAATAAACTTCGAAAAAGTATAAAAATGGGGGGATGGGCCACAAAAAGTTGGGGGAGGGAACCCCTTAGAGGTTGGAGAGATTCGACCTTGGAGGTTGAGAGCCTTGGTGGCTAGGGTCATTGGTGGTTGTGGTCCTTGATGTTCAAATCCATAATCATCTCACTAATCTCATATTGTTTACTCGTTCATTCTAAGACATTTAAAAAAAGTTAAAATAAAATTATCATATTAAAAAAATAAACTTCACAAAAGGATAAAAAATGGGGGAATGGGCCCCAAAAAGTTGGGGGAGGGGACCCCTTGGAGGTTGGTGAGAGGGGACCTTGGAGGTTGAGGTCCGTGGTGGCTAGGGTCATTGATGGTTGCAGTCCTTGATGTTCAAATCCATAATCGTCTCACTAATCCTATATTGTGTACTTATTCATTCTATGACATGTAAAAAAACTTAAACTAAAATTATCCTGTTAAAAAACTAAACGTAAAAAACCCCTAAAAATTGGGGGGTTTGGGCCCCACAAATTTGGGAGAGGGGCCCCTTGGAGGTTGGAGAAAAGGGACCTTGGAGGTTGAGGGCCTTTGAGGCGAGGGTGATTGGTGGTTGCAGTCTTTGATGTTCAAATCCATAATTGCCTCAATAATCCCATATTGTGTACTTGTTCATTCTAAGACATGTAAAAAAAGTTGAAATAAAATTATCGTGTTAAATAAATAAATGATTAACTTTTTATATTAACAACACTGCTTAAATGATACTTGTGTAATATACAGTACACAATCGGGAAGTAAAGTTAGGTTAATTCCTAATGTCATCTTGACACTAATGGCTCCATCAAAAGTCACGCGCCTGAGAAAATGTGGCTGATTTTAGAAAAAAGGGGACCAAAAAAATGGAGGGCAACTAGGCCCCCTCCCAATCTCATTTTTTTTTCCCAAAGTCACCTGATCTAAATTTTGAGATAGCCATTTTGTTCAGCATGGTTAAAAATATGATACATATGTCCTTTAGGATGACTTAATCCCCCAAAGTTCCCGGAGGGAGCGCTTAAAGTTATAAGCTTTGCCCAATGTTAGCATATAGTATTGGTTATTAGGAATTAACCAGCCGTTAACAGGGGTTTTTTGGCTGGTAGTCGGGGGATGGGTGGGTGGGGGGTCATATGGGAGGACCTTTCCATGAAGGATGTTTCCAGGGGGGAAGGGACATTGCTATGAAGGGGGCACCGGATTTCCCAGCATTATTAAAAAAAAGATCAAAAATTTATTATAAAAAAAACAAGTTTTCAAACTGAAAATAAGGAGTAACATCAAAACTTAAAACGAACAGAAAATATTACGTGTATGATAGGGTTCACCCCCTTGTCAGTACCTCGCTCTTTAAGCCAAAGATTTTTTAGTACTTTTATAAGAGCTATTTATTCTAAATAACGGCCTTTGTGATTAAGGGGTCATTTTTAAAGAATTGGAAAAAAATTCGAACTTTAGCTTAAAGAGCGAGGTATTGACTAGTGGGCGAGCCACCTAATATACGCATTAAAATATATGAATATAGAAGTTCGTTACGTTAGTTAATTCTTAAGTTACGTATATTTATTACTAATAAAAACGTTCGTAAATAAAATTAAACAAGTTTCGAGAAAGCCATTTAAAAATATAAAAGTAAAATTAATATGCAAATTTTGTTTTAATTATTCATGTACCGGTGACCCAAAATCAAAACCTGCATTAATTCAAAAACGTTCAAAAATTAAAAAAAAACAAGTTTTTTTTAACTGAAAGTAAGGAACGACGTTAAAACTTAAAACGAACAGAAATTATTCCGTATATGAAGGGGGTGGTCCCCTACTAAACGCCCCGCTATTTCCGCTAATTTTTGATTTTATCACGACTCTATTTTTTTAAAAAATAAAAACTTTAGCCGAAAGTGTGAGGTGTGGAGGAGGGCACAGTCCCCATCATATACGGACTAATTTCTGTTCGTTATAAGCTTTAACGTCGTTCCTTACTTTCAGTTAAAAAAAACTTGTTTTTTTTATTTAATTTTAACAAGGTTCGAAAGCTACAAGGAATTCAATGTTCAATCAAGTAAATACGGGCAAAAAATCACATGATGAGAAAACATATTCAATGAGCAGCAACTCATGGGCAACTTAAATGACATGGTACGGAAACTACATCCGCAGAAAATAACATAAATATTCAGTAATCAGGCTCAAAAATAATTGTAATGTAACTGAGTGGTGGATCACAATGGCTGTAGCCAAAGGCCCCCCTATTTAAATATTCCAAGAACCATGAAGGTAGTGAAGGAATATTTAGTTTGATATGTTGCCAACGCAATTAACTTGATGAAATGTGTGGGGACCAAGGGCATTTCACTTTTTAAGACTAGCCTTTGTGACTTTATCTAAATTTTAAGACATTTGATTCGATTCCTAGTTCAAATTAAAAATCAATATTTAATAATTACAGAGTATTTTCAAAAACAAAATGCATCAGGAATCTATGATTGTATGATTTTAGCTTGCCAGTTCGGCTTAAGATCTTTCATTCGTCAATAATTACAGAGTATTTTTTAAAACAAAATGCATCAGGAATCTATGATTGTATGATTTTAGCTTGCCAGTTCGGCTTAAGATCTTTCATTCGTCAATAATTACAGAGTATTTTCTAAAACAAAATGCATCAGGAATCTATGATTGTATGAATTTAGCTTACAATTGATAAATATGTGACATATAAAAGAGGCTCAAATGACATTTCAGTTACATTCTGTAACTTTTCAGAATGTGGACAGGGGTCGGCGCGAACGCAGTCCTCCACTACCAAAAATTACGCGTTTGAGTTATCCCCATTCGGGGTAATCACAGAGGTCAATCCAAAGTGCATTGGAAAGCCCTCACCCTGGCAGTGCTTCCTCTTCATGATCAAGGCAGCTCCCCAGCCAGGTAAGTATGTTTAGTTAATGTCACTCAGAAACTCCAATTTATTAGCCAGATGCAGGTTTACAAAACTTTTTCACATCAATGAATCAAGTCTCTAAATTATTTTTGAAAATAGCAATGCCCCATTTCATTTTCATATGCAAACGTCTTAATCCTTTAAATGCAACTTTACATTTTTGAGAAAAGAAAACCAGGGGTTTCTCACTCTGTTATCAATATGACTGAAAAGTCGAAACTTATTTCTGAGAACCCAGTGGCAATTCTGTTCGAATCTTGGTTCAATTTAAATTTCAGCATTTAATAGTTGCATTCTATTTTCTAAAAAAGATGCTTGGGGACTTCAATCCAAGTTGGGAATTTTAATTTAATTATGGCGAGTGGTCATTGGCTTTTTCACCATTGAATTTCGTAAATTATAAGCAAATTTTCTTTTTTTCAGATGAAAAAAAAAGTATTTTCAATATATTCAAGGGCTAGGGACCTATAGGGGTGGTTTCCAGGAAATCTGAGAAATGCAGTATGAGTCATTGATTAGGGTTCATGGACTTTGATTTCCCCTCGAAAGGGGTAAGCTGATCCTCGAAGTACTGCAATACCGGGCCAACACGTGAAGGGAGCGGAGCAAGCCCCGACATCCCTCCGGTTTCCCAAAATCAGTTAATATTCTGGGCCCCATGTAGGGACGGTATCAGATATTAAGCTGATAAGAACATATACTACACTTTGATCTTAGCCAAAAGGCCGAGAAGCGATAATTCAACAAGGATTGTCAAAGGCTATATAAGGATACGAGTAAGAAAGTTTGTCACAAATTTAATTTCGGTTGCAATACACAAATGACTTTCAATTAACTTATCACTTTGTCTTGAGATTTTTATAAACATTTCCCATAATATCAAAGTTTATTGCAAATTTTCATGGTAAACGGAAAATTTGCCAATCAAGACTTGGAAAAAATTGTCATTCAAAAAGCCAAAATCAGACAAAGATAAAAAAAAACGCAAAAGAAAATCAAATAATTTGAAAATGGTGTATTTTGATTTAGCTCAATTTACCATTGAACATGTCCTGATAATTTCAACGTAGTACCCTTAGCCGTTCCTGAGGTATCGCCCTTTTGACAAAACTGAAAGCATGAAGTGTCTCTTGTTTAGTTTAAAATCCCCGCAAAAAATACCCAAAAATTTCTTTAACGTTACACGTTGGCAAAGCCACGAACATCTTAACGTAGAAAAAATTATATTTTCATAAAAAATAAGATTGCATCGATTTGTGACATCAGCAGTAAATTTTATTTTCAAGGATTTTATATCTGTTGTAAAAAAATAAAAATAAAAAATTATTCAAGCCTACAAACGATTTCTCCAGTATTGGTTCCAACTTTACGCATAACCGACCGCTCTAGAAGGCACTGAATTTTGTTTTTCATTTTCTAGTAATTATTAAGCTACACTAAAGTCATAGATTTTAATGTTCTATTTACCAAAGGAGTTGCAACATTTAGGTGATTAGTTTTGCTTACTGTTTTTCACGGTTTAACACTCTCCTACGAAATTTGTTGACTATAAGCAATGATTTGGGACAATCCAAATAAAAACGGATTACATACTTAGTTACATCACTTGCTAAATAATGCTATTTATTTAATAATAATTTCTGTCATTTATATAATAACAATTTCCGACAGTCGCTAAATCACAGGGTTTTTTCGTTATTTGAATTTAGGCTCCTGGCACCTCCTTCCTCACAGACCATTTTCTCTCGATTCTGATTCACCCTTCCCATAGAGAATTGCCTCTTGATTCTCTTTTCCCTTAAATCAGACCCTTGTCTTTTGAATCGCTTTCTCCTACCAGACAGAGTATTGTGTCTAGAAACAATATAAGGAACCAAAGAGACTAAAATCTTTGATAGTATTAAGCTAGAAACCCATGGGATCCCCAAATGAAAGGATTTGGCCCTATAAGATCTCAAAGCTCCTCATTTTAGAGGAACCTCCTAAAATGGAATGGACATAGGATAATTTCTTAAACCACATTGGCCTGAAATAACATAAATAAAGAAAAACGATCAAAAATGGGGCTTTGAAAGGCCAAATGAAAATACTGAAAAAACACAACAAAGCGAAAATTTCGAGGGGACAAACGCTTCTTTTCTTCGGCGAGATACAAAAAAATATAATCAATACGAGTGCCGAAGAACAACACAACAAATAAAATGCGGAAATTCAATTTAAATGTGAAAAAAACCAAAGAAAAAAAAAATTAAAAGATGAACAAAAATCAATAAAAGCCAAAAACTGTAAGAATTGAAACCAAATACCTAACAACAATAGAAGTGAGTCATTCACCAATATCCGTGATTTGCAGAGAAATTGAAAATTGAACCGCCATTGACGGATACTAACGAATAATTCACATTCACTTTCCGCGTTTTAGTTTTTGGTTTGTTCTTCAGCCACTCTCATTGATTGTATTTTTTCGTTTCACTTTGTTGTGTTTTTTCAGTATTTCATTTGGCCTTTAAAAACTCCATTTTTGCTCGTTTTTCTTTCTTTATGGAATGGAAATACTGTTCCTAGACGAAGGAGGAATGAGGGCCCATAGAGAATGGGGACTCAAGAGCACCTAGGACTTGGCTCGCTATTGCACCGAGCTAAGAGTGCCTTTGAGCATTCCTTACCCACTTACAATTAGCTTCGCCGGATGTAATCTGCAAAAGATGACAACAAATGCTTAGCCGGTAACTTATCAACTGAAAAGCTGTATGCAACTAGGCGAATAACAACACTAATCATGTCTACTTTACTATAAACATAGCTTATTTAGAAATCCCTGGAAGTTCTGCCACATTGCATTAATTCGTTTCCCTGTGCACTTATTTGATAAGTTGGCGTTTGACATTGGGTCTCAGTGGGAACTTCACTTGCTAGCTGATTGACAGTTGAGTGTCTTGGTTGCCATGTATTGTTACGAGGCCTAGGATTTCTTGTGCTGATGGCTCGCGGCATTTGTTCATTTTGTATTGATGAAAAATTTCTTTCGTTTCCCGAAAAATTTCTTTCGTTTCCCGTCGGGACATAATATTCTCTCTTTTCGCTCTTGTTCCTGTTAAATATAGTCGGACACACTGTAAGTGAATTAAAATTGTACATGTGTTATCGCGTAGTTGGGGTGGGGAACCGGGAAGTCTTTTGTCAATGGAGGGAATGATTTGAGTACGCAAATCCGTGGTGGTAGGGGTTGCGGACCGATTGCAGGCGTGGGGGGTTGTTTCTATAACTTCCTGACCCATTGGCATTTAAGTTTGTTCTCCCGAACAAACGGTTATTAAAACTAGGGGTTGCTGGTGTATAGTTGTTTCTCGTACGGCATTCCCTGGCAATATGTCCATGTTTATTACATACATAGTGTATAATTGGGGGGTTGTTTACGTTGTTTGTCGTGTTCGTAGGTACAAAACGCACCGTTCTTTGCCTGGTAGGGGTTTGAGATCTATTTTGGTTCGGTTTGAGTGAATTATCTCTCGAAAAGAATCCTGGGGAAATTCCTTGGCATCGTCCCGAAGTTGAATTTTCCACATTATTTAATCTTGACTTATTGTGGTTTGCCACAATTGAGGCAATTTCGATTATTCTCTCTACTTCCTGGACTGCTAGCCCTAATGTTTTAATATTTTCTCATATCAACATTCGGTACAATTTGGGGCTCAATCCGTGCATGAAAGCATTTAGTGCAATTTTATCATAAAAAGGACCAGATCCTTTCCTGTATTTAGTTTCAATAGATACCATTACTTTGTGCAGATATTCTCTAACATTTTGGGTTTTGTCAAAACATACAATTCCGTGCTTTATATTGTGTGTTGAACTAGTTTCAAAAATCATTCTTAGAACGCTTTTAGCAATTTTTCTATTGAGTTTACTGGAAGGCTGTCATCTTCCCCCATTGTATTTTCTATTTTTTTTAAGAATGTTAGTTCTTGTCCCTTAAATCTCATTGGCAACATTCCTCATAATGATTAGTAGTCTCTTGGAGTTACTTGTAAGAATAGTTTTATTTGGATAACAAATTCACGTACATCTTAATCACCGTTATATGAGGTTATTTATTTTTAAATTTCAACTTTTTTTTTAATGATTTTCTGGTTTAAAATTTGTTCTTGTTTAACTACAGACATTTTGTTTTTTTTCGTTTTTTTTTCAAAATAAATTAAAGTTCGGCACATTTTTTTTTTTTTTATATAAATATAATTTGACAAGTATAAATTATATTTCTTTTATATTTTAAGGGGACTTAGGCTTAATAAAATATTGCACTTCAAAGCATGCACAAAATATAGCACTTTCAAAGCATGCACAAAATATTGCACTTTCCACTTTCCTTTCAAAATATCGCAATTTCTCAATAATCTTTTTTTGTATAAAATATTGTCCTTGTGTTTTTGAACCTTTAAACAGGCACCGCGCCACTTCTAACGGGTTTTTTTAATAATTGGAATAAATATCGTGAATAAATATTGATCAGCTCTTCACACTTGTCTGCGTAGAAATTCGTTTCATTTATCCAGGCGTTGATGACTGTCTCTATATAGTGCTCCATATCTTCCTGGGTGGTTCTCTGTGTAGATCTGAACATGGGCCCTCTCCCAATATATTCATTTACTTCTTGATGATACACATGGCTTATAACTTGAGTGTCCTCGTCTATATCTTCAGAAGCTGCAATAAAGCTTCTCATCACTAGGATGTCAAAAACTTCGGCGATAAATGCACAATGCTGTTGTTTAGATTAATAGCTTCTTTTGAATGTAGTACTGCAAGGAGTTCTTTGCTAAGAATGCTAAATTCTCTATCTATCCCAGCTATTGTGTAATCTTCAACAAGTGGGGGTAGATTATGCAAATAAACGCCTTCTTTTATCCGCAGAAGGGTTTTTATTAATGTATTTTCCGATTTTTGGTTTCTGTAAAAACAGAGGTAGTCAGGACCATTATTCCTCTTTAAAAATTTCATCCCTTATGTGGGAAAGTCACTGGCATCGCAGGAGGATATCACATTCCCTTTGGGAGCGTAAGTTCGAATCCTACAGGCCACGCCACTTCTAACGGGGGGTTTCTTTTAATAATTGGGAAGATTTTTATACTTATTCTGCGCGTTAACGGGGGGGTTGCTTTTAATAATTGAAAAGGGGTTTATACTTATTCTGCGCCAATTCTAATGGGGGGGGGGTTATTCATAAAAAAGGGGGGAGTTCTTTTTTATTCTACCTTAAGTTATTTCTTTGCATATGAATTCCTCATTTAATTATTTTCATGGGTAATTTTCAGTTAAAATCTTAGTTGACGGTTCGTGAGTAGCATACCTGAGTGGAGGCGGAATTTCGCATGTGGGTAGCTTAAATTAGCAGGTCAAATAGGGAGCTTTTATTGACGGCCATACTGATTCGAAATCAGATTGAATGGATTCAGGTTCCCTTGAGTGCGAGTGGAGCCATAAGGACAAGCTATCTTGAGAAATACTAACGTAAAGAGAATAAAATAAGAAAGCGATGTATTTATTTACTCACATAATCGGAACAGAGCTTCAGTTATAGCAAAACACTTGCAGTAAAAGACACTGGGTTAAAACTGCTCACTGGTAATACAAGTAACTTTCAGCTCTACTGTATATTAGACTCACATAAGATATTAGGTTGAAAGTTAGTCTACAGAAAAACTGGCCCAAGTCTCAAGTAAGACACCCAGAAGAATAAAACAAGACTGACTCCAAAACTGAAAAAAGACTAACTCAATTTGCTAAGTTCGAAAGTACTATACTCTGTGATTTCGCCTAAGGTTACATTCAGGCGTTACCAAAGAGCGCATTATACTAATCTATTGGTTCAAATTCTATGTCCTCTATTACTATTGGCCAGTGATGTACCAATCAGCTAGTCCATTTTAACTAACTTTTGACACGATTTATGACTCTTTAAAACTTCACTTTGGAATTTTTCTTAAGGGAATGAAGTTTTTAGCTTATAATTAGAGCGAACTACATAGTTTTACATTGTATCTCAAGAAAATATTTTTTAAAGCTTTACCTTGTAATTACAGTGGAATATTTAGTTCTACTTTTGTATCTCGAGAAACTAATTTTTAAAGTTTTTACCTTGTAATTATGGCGGAATATTTAGTTTTATTTCTTATCTCAAGTGACCACCTGTTGATCGTTTGGAACTTCAAACTCAAGATTTAGATTACATGGTTGGTTGCATGTCATGTGAAATTGGTCATTCTGAATATTTATTGCTGTTACCTTTTTTGTGGGAACGATTTTTTCGTAGTTACAATTGTGATACAATGTTTCGCTACTTTTTAAATTTGACAATTAAGTGTTACTTGAATTCTTTGGGTTTATATTCTGGGCAATTTTATTTTACTTGAACAATTTCGGGGTCTTGAAAATTGATTCCATTACATAGGATCCTTCCCATTCTTAACGATGTCCTCATCGTTCTGTTACCCTGCTCTTTCTACTCTTTCAAATTTTGATCACGCTTCCCCCTCCTTTTTTTGAAAAAGTTTGACTTGGTACTTGTTACTCGAATTAACTTAGCTTTGGGAAGATATATATTTTTTTTCATTTCATGTTCCCGGTTGTTTTATAAGACTACATGTTTTAAAACATCACTTTAAAGTCCACTACCTATACACTCTATTTGACGAAAGGGACAAAGAGTTTCTATTTGCCAACAGATTTGGTTATATTATTACGTAATAAGTATTAGTCCCTCCACCTAAAATTAAAATTCCTTCACCTGATATGATAATAATTTTACACGGTTCTAACTAACTAAGTTCTGCCTTTGCGACTATTATATCACTTAAAATTGTACATCTTTGCTTTTTCTCTAAACTTGACTATACTTCCACATGGCACTGTAATGATAATATACGTAACTGACTTCAAGAGCACTGATATATGTAAATTAAACGATTTCAAATAAAAGGTTTAACAGATTATAATTTTTTAAACTTAATTTCTGATTGCAACATTGGGGTAATGTAATTTACACTTATTTCCATGTGATTATGAAAAGTTTCTTAATAATCACTAAAGTTGTAAGTTAGATACATAAGATTCACACTTACTTCATCATTCTACGTGTCTTTAATACTCTCATACGTTGTAACTTTACTTTGCTGTTCCATTCAATAAATTACTGGAGTGGCTAATTGTTTACAGTTTGTCTTCATGGTACTTCACTTTTTGGCACTCGTTCCTTGGAATAAATGCTTATGCTGTTCACATATATGACTACTTGCACAAAATTGTCCGTGCGTGGTTTTCTACGTCATATACGAGGGGTTGATGTCATAGATTTGTTGAGCTGTTTCCTGGGTATATGACATTTGGGGAATTAATTACATGAAATGGGTATCTTGATCGTTGGGCTGGGTATCGCTTCTTGGGCACTTTTATCCTCGGGAAAATCTAATACTCGTACAGTCTGTATTTCCCGTAAATTGTTCACGGTTAGTATTTCTTTTATTTTATGCCGTGTAAGGGTATTGATGGTTGGAATAGAACTTTATATAGGTTCTATGTTTGACGCATTGTGTTTGATTCTTGTTTATTTTGAGTATGGGGCAAAGGGGGATTTCAAAAACATCTTTCCATGACATAAATTGTCCTCTAAAGTCAATTCTGATGTTTATAGCGCTCTATGTCTTAGCGCTTTAGAAATATTTAAAAAAGCTTCTAAAGTAGAATTTTGGGAAATTTTGAGTTTGGGGGGAAGGATTTCAAGAACATCTTCCCATAACATAATTTGTCCTCTGAAATCGTGTCTGATATTTTTAGCGCTCCATCTATTAGTGCTTTAGATATATTTAAAAAGTTTCTTAAGTAGAATCTTAGACTTTTTGAGTTGTGGGAAGGGGGGATTTCAAAAACATCTTCCCATGAAATAACTTGTTTTCTAAAGTAAATTCTGATGTTTGTAGCCCTCTATCAATTAGTGCTTTAGAAATATTTCAAAAAGCTTCTAAAGTAGAATTTTAGAAAATTTTTAGTTTGGGGGAAAGGGGGATTTTAAAAACCTCTTCCCTTCATGAGCGCATGGACCTACAAAAATAAAAACATCTTCTCATAACATAATTTGTCCTTTAAAAACAATTTGGATTTTTTTACTGGTCTATCTCTTGTCAAATCCTTTCCCTAATTAATAAAGTTTAATTGGCTTATCAACACAGAGTCGTCTTCTATCCCATGAGTCCTGCATGCTAGTGTTAAAGGGGTTATGATAGGCAAAGTTGTGACATCACAAACAGGTTCCAGAAGCAATGTCAGCTAGATGGTAAATAAGTTAAAGCGGTGACTGTTAAATGAAAATAGGATTTTGGAAAATATTTTAATGAACAAGATTAAAAGCTGAAGTTGTGTAAGGTAAGCAGTGATTTATAATTATGATAGTAATATAGGATGAAATGTGAGCTAAAACACCTAGTAATGTGCAGTAATTTACCATTATATAAAGGGTAAGGGGAGGAGTGGAGGTAGGTACTTCAAAGTACCTTCCCGGGACATACCTTAGCATGTAGATCCATCCCTGAAAGTTTCATTTTTCTAACCCAACCCCTTTTCAAGATAGCCAAAATTAAATAAAGTAGATTTTTACCAAAAATTTATTTTTTAAATCAAGGAATGGGGGGGAAATCCATGCGGCCGATACCCCCCCCCCCCGTGATTGGCACCACTGGAACTAGTTTCAATAGCAAAAAAATCGTAGCACCATTCAATACTCTGGATTTTAGGTTCTTTGACCTCTGTAGGCCGGAATTCCTTCGGCACTTTCCTATTGAATAGCCTAGATCAAGCATCAAATAATTGCCTAATCTAGCTAAACGCAAAATTAACATATCATAGTCTAATTCAGATATTGAAAACAGTCAATTTTTTACTTGGAAACAGTAGATTTTTCTTAAAAACAGTCGGTTTCTTCTTGAAAATAGTTGTTTTTCTTAAAATCAGCCAAATTTTTGTCAAGACAGTCGTTTTTTCTAAAAAATATTAGTTTTTTTCTGCATAAAACAGTCGGTAAAAATGACCAGCCAGTCGATCAATACCCCCCCCCCACATTTTGGCTAATAACGATGCTTACGACACCTCGGCTACTTAAATATAGTTACTACTTACCATCAAAACCATCAGACAATCCTGTGAAATAGGACAAGTCTGTCTGGTCCTTATTGATAACTTGAAAACATTTGGGCTGAGCTGACAGGGGTCATGAAGTCATGGGATGAACTGAGAATCTCAAACGTCAAAGTTTCGTCGAGCCCGCAAAAATAACTCAACCCCCTTCGAACACACTGGCCTCCCATGGGACAAGCTAGCGACCGCCGACGGGTCATTAATTAAGGTCTGTAGTTGACCTCCGCGAAACGAGTCGGACACGTTTTTGAAATCCCCAGTTTATGCAACAGAGTCATTTGCGAAAGATAAGAAACTTAAAATTGGACAAATCTTACATACGGGAACAAATGTGGTATAAACAGTCATTTTGCGGCGTAATTGAGGCGTGTGCCAGGAGCAAAATTTTATGCGACATTTTTCTCAGAATCGCGGCGTAATGCCGCGAAATGCGGCATAAGGGGCAACACAGACTGGCTGTCCCAAGTAGACTACAAGTCTCAGAACACTACGATAATATATAATAGGATACTTAGATACTTACAATGATCCGACAAAATTCCAAGGTATTTCGAAAACAACGGACCAGAAGCCAGTCCAGCATAAGGTTAGTATCAGTCTACCCCTTCCCATAAAATGTATCTTTTACACATTTTTTATCAACCACACCTTCTTTTACCCGACAGACGCAATAACTAGGAAGTGGGGATTTCTCAATTTCCCGTTAAGCAGAAACCTGGCAGGATATATTCCGTATCTTAATAAAAAGTAGTATTTCTAAACTTTGTATTTGCGTCTTAATGTATTGAAAAGCCAGTGGCCATATACACAAAACACTAAACAAAAATAAACCACGCAATAACACTCAACAAATTTAAGTTGCTGCTTTCAGTTTTTTTCGGATCACTACGACGTAGACTATTATTTGTGCCAATGGAGCAGACTTGGCAGATCTAAAACCAAAAAAACTACATTTAAAATATCGTAAAGGCAATGAAAACCACGCTTTGCATTCAATTTCTCTGAAGAGGTCGCTTTCAAATAACCTGTTGCAAATGAAATAAATTGCAAACAGGAAGCAAAATAATAATAATAAAAAAAAATCAAAATGAGGAACTAAGAAAATTAAATTTAAAACAAACCATCAGATTATACACAGGATTTTGTAGCAAATTTTATATCAAAACTCAGATTGACACGTTAGGTAAGTTTAGCATAGCCCAAAATCTATATTGTCTCACATACTTTATGGCATTTGGCTTCTTTGTAATACAACTATTCTTAGCTCACAATTACATGGAAAAAAAAATGATGAATCTAGCTTTGAATTATATGAATGTCTCTAGAACTCGACATATATAGGGGAACACGGGGTACTTGAAAGTTTGAAATGATTTTTATTAATTAGAAGGAGTCAATATAAAAGCTACAAAATTTCAAAAAAGTACCTTGTATTGTTGTAAACCAAGTTTCACACTCATATTGTAAGAAGTGAACACAATTATTATTTATTTAACTAAAATATAAAAAAATGTCAAATAGCTAGGTTTCTTAACCTTTCATAGATGTTTGTTGTATGAAACTCATGATTTGAGATGTCTAGTTTGCTATTTTGAAACTTTCTGAGCTAGATTTCCTAACCTTTCGTAGGTGTATGTCTGGTTTTATTAACAATATTGGATTTTCTAATCAAGTTGGATTATAATTTTCAGAAATAAGAATATCCAATGTTTAAAATACATCTGATTTTATTAATAATATTGATTTCTTTTAATAATTGGGATAGATTTTTGCATTTTTTTATAAAGTTGGGTTTTATAAGAACATCCATGTTTAAAATACATCTGATTTTATTAATAATATTTAATTTCTTTTAATAAATGGGTAAATTTTTGTATATATTTTTTTTTATAAAGTTGGGTTTTATAAGAACATCCATGTTTGAAATACATCTGATTTCATTAATAATATTTGATTTCTTTTAATAATTGGATGCATTTTAGCATGTTTTTTTTTAATAAAGTTGGGTTTTAGTTTTCAGAAATATGATCATCCCAGTTTAAAATACATCTGATATGATTAACAACATTTTCTTAGCTAGGTTTCTGAACCTTTCGTAGATGTGTGTTGCACGTAACTCATGATTTGGGATGTCTAGTTTGCTATTTTGGACTTTTCTGAGGTAGAATTCTTAACCTTTCGTAGATGTATGTCTAGTTTTATTAATAATATTTTATTTTCTAATAAAGTTTGGTTCAAGTTTTCAGAAATAAGAACATCCATGTTTAAAATACATCTGATTTTATTAATAATATTCGATTTCCTTTTCACTAATTGGGCACATTTTTGCATATTTAAAAAAAATAAAGTTGGGTTTTAGTTTTCAGAAATATGAACATTCCAGTTTAAAATACATCTGATTTTAATAACAACATTTTCTTAGCTATGTTTCTTAACCTTTCGTAGATGTATGTTGCATGAAACTCGTTACTCGGGACCTCTAGACGGGTATTTTGATCTTTTTTGAGCTAGATTCCACAGCAGTTCTTGGACGTATATCTGATTATGTTACTAACAATTGATTTTCTGTTCCAGTCGGGGTTCAATTATTTTAAATGATATGACCCATGTTCGAAGATCATCTGATTTTATTAATATCATTCGGTTTGTTTTAATAATTGGGTACATTTTTGCATATTTTTTTTAAATAAAGTTGGGATTTAGCTTTCAGAAATATGAATCTAGCTCAGAAAGTCCAAAATATCAAACTATATATCCCAAATCATGAGTTTCATGCAACACCCATCTACGAAAGTTTAAGAAACCTATCTAAGAAAATTTTATTAATAAAATCATATTTATATTAAACTGGGATGTTCATATTTCTTAAAACTAAAACCCAACTTTATTAAAAAATATGCAAAATTTACCCAATTATTAAAAGAAATTAGATATTATTACTAAAATCAGATGTATTTTAAACATGGATGTTCTTATTTCTGAAAAGTAAAACCCAACTTGATTAGAAAATCAAATATTATTAATAAAACCAGACATACACCTACGAAAGGTTAGGAAATGTAGCTCAGAAAGTCCAAAATATCAAACTATACATCCCAAATCATGAGCAACACCCTTCTACGAAAGGTTAAGAAACCTAAGAAAATGTTATTAATAAAATCAGATGTATTTTAAACTGGGATGTTCATATTTTTGAAAACTAAAATCCAAGTTTATTTTAAAAATATGCTAAAATGTACCCAATTTTTAAAAGAAATCAAATATTATTAATAAAACCAGACATAAGCCTAAGAAAGGTTAGGAAATCTAGCTCAGAAAATGTTATTAATAAAATCGGATGTATTTTAAACTAGGATGTTCATATTTCCGAAAAGTAAAACCCAAATTTATTTTTAAAAAATATGCAAAAATATACACAATTAGTAAAGGAAATCAAATACTATTAATAAAATCAGTTGTATTTTTAACATTGATGTTCTCATTTCTGAAAATTAAAACCCAACTTGATTAGGAAAATCAAATATTATTAATAAAACCAGACATACACCTACGAAAGGTTAGGAAATCTAGCTCAGAAAGGTCCAAAATACCAAACTAGACATCTCAAATCATGAGTTTCATACAACACACATCTACGAAAGGTTACCTACGAATGGTTAGGAAATCCAACTCTGAAAAGTCCAAAATATCAAACTAGACATCCCAAATCAGGAGTTTCATACAACACACATCTACAAAAGGTTACGAAACCTAGCTAAGAAAATGTTATTAATCAAATCAGACGTATTTTAAACTGGGATGTTCATATTTCTAAAAACTAAAACCCAACTTTATTAAAAAATATACAAAATTTACACAATTACAAAAAGAAATTAAATATTATTAATTAAATCAGATGTATTTTAAACATGGATGTTCTTATTTCTTAAAATTAAAACCCAACTTGATTAGAAAATCAAATATTATTAATATAACCAGACATACACCTACGAATAGTTAGGAAATCCAGCTCAGAAAAGTCCAAAATATCAAACTAGACATCCCAAATTATGAGTTTCATGCAACACCCATCTATGAAAGGTTAAGAAACCTAGCTAAGAAAATGTTATTAATAAAATCAGCTGTATTTTAAACTGGGATGTTCTTATTTCTGAAAACAAAAACCCAACTTTATTTTTTAAAAATGCAAGAATCTACCCAATTGTTAAAAGAAATCAATTAGTAATAATAAAATCAGATATATTTTATACACGGATGTTCTTATTACTGAAAATTAAAACCCAACTTGATTAGAAAATCAAATATTATTAATATAACCAGACATACACCTACGATAGGTTTGGAAATATAGCTCAGAAAAGTCCAAAATAGCAAACTGGACATCCCAAATCATGATTTTCATGCAACATCGATCTACGAAAGGTTAAGAAACATAGCTAAGAAAATATTATTAATAAAATCAGATGTATTTTAAACATGGATGTTCTTATAAAACACAACTTTATAAACAAAAAATGCAAAAATGTATCCCATTTATTAAAAGAAATCAATATTAATAATAAAATCAGAGATATTTTAAACATTGGATGTTCTTATTTCTGAAAATTATAACCCAACTTGATTAGAAATTCAAATATTATTAATAAACCCAGACATATACCTACGAAAGCTCAAAAAAGTCTAAAATAGCAAATTAGACATCCCAAATCATGAGTTTCATGTAACAACCACCTACGAAATGTTAAGACAACTAGCTAAGAAATTATTATTAATAAAATCAGCTGTATTTTAAACTTGGATGCTCATATTTCTGAAAACTAAATCCCAACTTTATTAAAAAAATATGCAAAAATGTACTCAATTATTAAAAGAAATCAAATATTATTAATAAAATCAGTTGTATTTTAAACATCGATGTTCTTATTTCTGAAAATTAAACCCAACTTTATTGGAAAATCAAGGGTTAGGAAATCTAGCTCAGAAAATGTTATTAATAAAATCAGATGTAATTTAAACTGGGATGTTCATATTTTTGAAAACTAAAACCAAACTTTATTTTAAAAAAAAATATGCAAAAAAGGTCCCAATTATTATAGGAAATTAAATATTATTAATAAAATCAGATGTATTTTTAAAACCTATGTTCTTATTTCTGAAAATTACAACCCAACTTGATTAGAAAATCAAATATTATTAATCAAACCAGACCTACACCTACGAATGGTTAGGAAATCTAGCTAAAAATATAAACTATATAAACTATAAACTATATATTCAAAATATAAACTAGACATCCCAAATCATGAGTTTCATGCAACACCCATCAATGAAAGATTAAGAAACCTAGCTAAGAAAATGTTATTAATAAAATGAGATGTATTTTAAAATGGGATGTTCATATTTCTGAAAACTAAAACCCAACTTTATTTTGAAAAAATGCAAAAACGTACCCAATTATTAAAAGAAATCAAATATTATTAATAAAATCAGGTGTATTTTAAACATGGAGGTTCTTATTTCTAGTAATTAATATCACACTTGATTAGAAAATCCGATAATATTAATGTAATGACATGTACTTTAAACATGGATGTTCTTATTTCTGAAAATTAAAACTGAAGTTTATTAGAAAATCAAATATTATTAATAAAACCATACATACACCTACAAAAGGTTAAGAAACCTAGCTAAAAAAATGTTATTAAAATAATGAGATGTATTTTAAACTGGGATGTTCGTATTTCTGAAAAATAAGAACCAACTTTATTTCAAAAATATGTAAAAATGTACCCAATTATTAAAGCAAATCAAATATTATTAATAAAATCAGATGTATTTTAAACACTGATGTTCTTACTTCTGAAAATTAAAACCCAACTTGATTAGAATCAAATATTATTAATAAAACCAGACATACACCTACGAAAGGTTAAGAAACCTAGCTAAGTAAATGTTATTAATAAAATTAGGTGTATTTTTAACATTGATGTTCATATTTCTGAAAACTAAAACCCAACTTTATTAAAAAATATACAAAAATGTGCCCAATTATTAAGAGAAATCAAATATTATTAATAAAATCAGATGTATTTTAAACACGGGTGTTCTTATTTCTGAAATTTAAACTTGATTAGAAAATCAAATGTTATTAATAAAACCAGACATACACCTCCGAAAGGTTAGGAAATTTAGCTCAGAAAATGTTATTAATAAAATCAGATGTATTTTAAACTGGAACGTTCATATTTCTGAAAACTAAAACAGAAATCTATTAATATGCAAAAATGTACCCAATTATTAAAGTAAATCAAATATTATTAATAAAATCAGTTGTATTTTAAACATTCATGTTCTTATTTCTAAAAATTAAAACCAAAATTGATTAGAAAATCAAATATAATTAATAAAACCAGACATACACCTACGAATGGTTAGGAAATTCAGCTCAGAAAAGTCAAAATATCACACTAGACATCCAAAATCACGAGTTTCATGCAACACCCATCTATGAAAGGTCAAAAAACCCAGCTAAAAAAATTTTATTAATAAAATCAGATGTATTTTAAACTGGCATATTCATAGTTCTGAAAACTAAAACCCAACTTTATTAAAATAAAATACAAAAATGTCCCAATTATGAAATAAAATCAAATATTATTCATAAAATCAGATGTATTTTAAACATGGATGTTCTTATTTCTGAAAATTAAAACCCAACTTGATTAGAAAATCAAATATTATTATTATAACCAGACAAACACCTACGAAAGGTTATGAAATTCAGCTCAGAAAATTCCAAAATAGCCAACTAGACATCCCAAATCATGAGTTTCATGCAACACCCATCTACGAAAGGTTAAAAAACCTAGCTAAGAAAATGTTATTAATAAAATCAGATGTATTTTAAACTGGAATGTTCATATTTCTGAAAACTTAAACCCAACTTTATTTAAAAAAATATGTAAAAATGTACCCAGTTATTAAAAGAAATCAAATATTATTATTAAAATCCGATGTATTTTAACATGAATGTTCTTATTTCTGAAAATTAAAACCCAACTTTATTAGAAAATCAAATACTATTAATAAAACCAGACATACACATATGAAAGATTAGGAAATTTAGCTCACAAAAGTCCAAAATAGCAAACTAGACAACCCAAATCATGAGTTACATGCAACACACATCTACGAAAGGTTATGAAACCAAGCTAAGAAAATGTTAATAATAAAATCTGATGTATTTTAAACTGGGATGTTCATATTTCTGAAAACTAAAACCCAACTTTATTTAAAAATATGCAAAAATATATTCAATTATTAAAAGAAATCAAATATTATTAATAAAATCAGATGTGTTTTAAACACGGATGTTCTTATAAAATCCAACTTTAAATATAAAAAAATATGCAAAAATGTGTCCCAATTGTTAAAAGAAAAAAACATAATATTGATAAAATCAGATATATTTTAAACATTGGATGTTCTTATTTCTGAAAATTAAAACCGAACTTGATTAGAAAATCAAATATTATTATTATAACCAGACACACACCTACGAAAGGTTAGGAAATTCAGCTCAGATAATTCCAAAATAGCCAACTAGACATCCCAAATCATGAGTTTCATGCAACACCCATCTACGAAAGGTTACAAAACCTAGCTAAGAAAATGTTATTAATAAAATCAGACGTATTTTAAACCGGAATGTTCATATTTCTGAAAACTTAAACCCAACTTTATTTAAAAAAATATGTAAAAATGTGCCCAATTATTAAAGCAAACCAAATATTATTAATAAAATCAGATGTATTTTAACCTGGCATATTCATAGTTCTGAAAACTAAAACCCAACTTTATTAAAATAAAATACAAAAATGTCCCAATTATGAAATAAAATCAAATATTATTCATAAAATCAGATGTATTTTAAACATGGATGTTCTTATTTCTGAAAATTAAAACCCAACTTGATTAGAAAATCAAATATTATTATCATAACCAGACAAACACCTACGAAAGGTTAGGAAATTCAGCTCAGAAAATTCCAAAATAGCCAACTAGACATCCCAAATCATGAGTTTCATGCAACACCCATCTACGAAAGGTTAAAAAACCTAGCTAAGAAAATGTTATTGATAAAATCAGATGTATTTTAAACTGGAATGTTCATATTTCTGAAAACTTAAACCCAACTTTATTTAAAAAAATATGTAAAAATGTACCCAGTTATTAAAAGAAATCAAATATTATTAATAAAATCCGATGTATTTTAACATGAATGTTCTTATTTCTGAAAATTAAAACCCAACTTTATTAGAAAATCAAATACTATTAATAAAACCAGACATACACATATGAAAGATTAGGAAATTTAGCTCACAAAAGTCCAAAATAGCAAACTAGACAACCCAAATCATGAGTTACATGCAACACACATCTACGAAAGGTTATGAAACCAAGCTAAGAAAATGTTACTAATAAAATCTGATGTATTTTAAACTGGGATGTTCATATTTCTGAAAACTAAAACCCAACTTTATTTAAAAATATGCAAAAATATATTCAATTATTAAAAGAAATCAAATATTATTAATAAAATAAGATGTGTTTTAAACACGGATGTTCTTATAAAATCCAACTTTAAATATAAAAAAATATGCAAAAATGTATCCCAATTGTTAAAAGAAAAAAAAATAATATTGATAAAATCAGATATATTTTAAACATTGGATGTTCTTATTTCTGAAAATTAAAACCGAACTTGATTAGAAAATCAAATATTATTATTATAACCAGACACACACCTACGAAAGGTTAGGAAATTCAGCTCAGAAAATTCCAAAATAGCCAACTAGACATCCCAAATCATGAGTTTCATGCAACACCCATCTACGAAAGGTTAAAAAACCTAGCTAAGAAAATGTTATTAATAAAATCAGACGTATTTTAAACCGGAATGTTCATATTTCTGAAAACTTAAACCCAACTTTATTTAAAAAAATATGTAAAAATGTGCCCAATTATTAAAAGAAACCAAATATTATTAATAAAATCAGATTTATTTTAAACATGGATGTTCTTATTTCTGAAAATTAAAACCCAACTTTATTAGAAAATCAAATACTATTAATAAAACCAGACACACACATATGAAAGGTTTGGAAATCTAGCTCACAAAAGTCCAAAATAGCAAACTAGACAACCCAAATCATGAGTTACATGCAACACACATCTACGACAGGTTATGAAACCAAGCTAAGAAAATGTTACTAATAAAATCTGATGTATTTTAAACTGGGATGTTCATATTTCTGAAAACTAAAACCCAACTTTATTAAAAAATATACAAAAATATATTCAATTATCAAAAGAAATCAAATATTATTAATAAAATCAGATGTGTTTTAAACACGGATGTTCTTATAAAACCAAACTTTAAATATAAAAAAAATATGCAAAAATGTATCCCAATTATTAAAAGAAAAAAAACCTAATAGTGATAAAATTAGATGTATTTTAAACATTGGATGTTCTTATTTCTGAAAATTAAACCCAACTTGATTAGAAAATCAAATATTATTAATAAAACAAGACATACACTTACAAAAGGTTAGGAAATCTAGCTCGGAAAGGTCCAAAATAGAAAACTAGACATCCCAAATCATGACTTTCATACAAAACACATCAACGTGTGTTGGTTAAGAAACCAAAAAGGTTAAGAAACTTTGCTAAGAAAAGTTTAAAATATTGTACCAAACATCCCAAATCATAGATTTCAAAAATCACACACCTACGACAGGCTATGAAACCTATGTAAGAAAAGTGCGAAATAGTAAATCCAGCACCCCAAATCATAGGTTTCAGACAATACACATCTACAAACGTTAAGAAATGTAGCTTAAATGTGATTTTTTATGCTTTAATTATGTTTTATTTAATTCTATGACAGGTAAAAAAAATTTGAAATAAAATTATCTTGTTAAAAAGAATAAACTTTGAAAAAGTATAAAAAGGGGGGGATGGGCCACAAAAATTGGGGGGAGGGAACCCCTTAGAGGTTGGAGAGATTCGACCTTGGAAGTTGAGAGCCTTGGTGGCTAGGGTCATTGGTGGTTGTGGTCCTTGATGTTCAAATCCTTAATCATCTCACTAATCTCATATTGTTTACTTATTCATTCTAAGACATGTAAAAAAAGTTAAAATAAAATTATCATGTTCAAAAAATAAACTTCAAAAAGCACGAAAAATGGGTGGGGATGGGCCCTAAAAATTTGGGGGAGAGGGCCCCTTGGAGGTTGGAGAAAAGGGACCTGGGAGGTTGAGGTCCTTTGAGGCGAGGGTGATTGGTGGTTGCGGTCTTTGATGTTCAAATCCATAATTGTCTCACTAATCCCATATTGTGTACTTGTTCATTCTAAGACATGTAAAAAAAGTTGAAATAAAATTATCGTGTTAAATAAATAAATGATTAACTTTTTATATTAACAACACTGCTTAAATGATACTTGTGTAATATACAGTACACAATCGGGAAGTAAAGTTAGGTTAATTTCTAATGTCATCTTGACACTAATGGCTCCAACAAAAGTCAAGCACCTGAGAAAATATGGCTGATTTTAGAAAAAAGTGGACCAAAAATATGGAGGGCAACAAGGCCCCCTCCCAATCTCATTTTCTTCCCCAAAGTCACCTGATCTAAATTTTGAGATAGCCATTTTGTTCAGCATGGTTAAAAATATGATATATATGTCCTTTAGGATGACTTAATCCCCCGAAGTTCCCGGAGGGAGGGCTGAAAGTTATAAACTTTGCCCAATGTTAGCATATAGTATTGGTTATTAGGAAGTATCCAGACGTTATCAGGGGGATTTTTTCTGGTTGTAGGGGGATGGGTGGGTGCGGGGTCATATGGGAGGATCTTTCCATGCAGGAAGTTTCCAGGGGGGAAGGGACAGTGCGATGAAGGGGGCACCGGATTTCCCAGCATTATTTAAAAAAAGATCAGAAATTTATTATAAAAAAAAACAAGTTTTCAAACTGAAAATAAGGAGTAACATCAAAACTTAAATACGTGTATGATAGGGTTCACCCCCTTGTCAGTACCTCGCTCTTTAAGCCAAAGATTTTTTAGTACTTTTATAAGAGCTATTTATTCTAAATAACGGCCTTTGTGATTAAGGGGTCATTTTTAAAGAATTGGAAAAAAATTCGAACTTTAGCTTAAAGAGCGAGGTATTGACTAGTGGGCGAGCCACCTAATATACGCATTAAAATATATGAATATAGAAGTTCGTTACGTAAGTTAATTCGTAAGTTATGCATATTTATTACTAATAAAAACGTTCATAAATAAAATTAAACAAGTTTCGGGAAAGCCATTTAACCAAATAAAAGTAAAATTAATATGCAAATTTTGTTTTAATTATTCATGTACCGGTGAGCCAAAATCAAAACCTGCATTAATTCAAAAACGTTCAAAAATTTGAAAAAAAAACAAGTTTTTTTAACTGAAAGTAAGGAACGACGTTAAAACTTAAAACGAACAGAAATTATTCCGTATATGAAGGGGGCTGTCCCCTCTTCAACGCCTCGCTCTTTACGCTAAAGTTTGATTTTCTCACGACTCTATTTTTTTAAAAAATAAAAACTTTAGCGTAAAGAGTGAGGTGTTCAGGAGGGGACAGCCCCCTTCATATACGGAATAATTTCTGTTCGTTTTAAGTATTAACGTCGTTCCTTACTTTCAGTTAAAAAAAAAACTTTTTTTTTATTTAATTTTAACAAGGTTCGAAAGCTACAAGGACTTCAATGTTCAATCAAGTGAATGCTGGCAAAAAATCACATGATGAGAAGAACTATTGAATGAGCAACAATTCAAGTACACCTAATATGACATGGTACTAAGACAACATCTCCAGATAATAAAACTCATATTCATTAGTCAGGCTAAAAAGCAAATGTAATGTAACTGAGTGGTGGAACACAATGGCTGTAGCCAAAGGCCCCCCTATTTAAATATTCCAAGAACCATGAAGGTAGTGAAGGAATATTTAGTTAGATATGTTGCCAACGCAATTAACTTGATGAAATGTGTGGTGACCAAGGGCATTTGACTTTTTAAGACTAGACTTTGTGACTTTATGTAAATTTCAGCAATTTGATTCGACTCCTAGTTCAAATTAAAAATCAATATTTAATAATTACAGAGTATTTTTAAAAACAAAATGCATCAGGAATCTATGATTGTATGATTTTAGCTTGCCAGTTCGGCTTAAGATCTTTCATTCGTCAATAATTACAGAGTATTTTTTAAAACAAAATGCATCAGGAATCTATGATTGTATGATTTTAGCTTGCCAGTTCGGCTTAAGATCTTTCATTCGTCAATAATTACAGAGTATTTTCAAAAACAAAATGCATCAGGGATCTATGATTGTATGATTTTAGCTTACAATTGATAAATATGTGACATATAAATGAGGCTCAAATGATAGAAATTTTTCAAAATGTAGAACGGGGTCCGCGCGAACGCAATCCCCCACTAACAAAAATTACGCGTTTGAGTTACCCCCATTCGGGGTAATCACAGAGGTCAATCCAAAGTGCAATGGAAAGCCCTCACCCTGGGAGCGCTTCTTTCATGATCAAGGCAGCTCCCCAGCCAGGTAAGTATGTTTAGTTAATGTTACTCAGAAGCTTCAATGTATTAGCCAGATGCAGCTTTAAAAAACTTTTTCACATCAATAAATCAAGTCTAGATTATTTTTGAAAATAGCAATACCCCATTTCTTTTTCATATGTAAACATCTTAATCCTTTGAATGTAAGTTTATCTTTTTGAGACAAGAAAAACAGGGGTTTCTCACTCTGTTATCAATATGACTGAAAAGTCGAAACTTATTTCTGAGAACCCAGTGGTCGTTCTACTGAATATCACAAACTTCAACAATTCTGTTTGAATCTTGGTTCAATTTAAATTACAGCATTTAATAGTTGCATACTATTTTCGAAAAAGGTGCATGGGAACTTCAATCCTGGTTGGGGATTTTAATTTAATTATGGCGAATGGTCATTGGCTTTTTCACCATTGAATTTCGTAAATTATAAACAAATTTTCTTTTTTTCAGATGAAAAAAAAATATTTTCAATATATTCAAGGGCTGGGGACCTACAGGTGTGGTTTCAAACAAATTTGAGAAACGCATTTTGTGTCCTTGTTTAGTGTTTATGGAGCTTAATTTCCTCTCGAAAGGGGTAAGCCGATCCTGGAAGTACTGCAATACAGGGCCAACACGTGAAGGGAGTGGAGCAAGCCCCGACATCCCTCCGGTTTCCCGAAATCAGTTTAATATTCTGGGCCCCATGTAGGGACGGTATCAGATATTAAGCTGATAAGAACATATACTACACTTTGATCTTAGCCAAAAGGCCGAGAAGCGATAATTCAACAAGGATTGTCAAAGGCTATATAAGGATACGAGTAAGAAAGTTTGTCACAAATTTAATTTCGGTTGCAATACACAAATGACTTTCAATTAACTTATCACTTTGTCTTGAGATTTTTATAAACATTTCCCATAATATCAAAGTTTATTGCAAATTTTCATGGTAAACGGAAAATTTGCAAATCAAAAATTGGAAAAAATTGTCATTCAAAAAGCCAAAATCGGACAAAGATAAAAAAAAAAGCAAAAGAAAATTAAATAATTTGAAAATGGTGTATTTTGATTTAGCTCAATTTCCCATTGAACATGTCCTGATAATTTCAACGTAGTACCCTTAGCCATTCCTGAGGTATAGCCCTTTTGACAAAACTGAAAGCATGAAGTGTCTCTTGTTTAGTTTAAAATCCCCGCAAAAAATACCCTGAAGCTCTGTACTAACTTCTAATTTTAATTTTGAATTTTTTTATTAAAAATTTCTTTAACGTTACACGTTGGCAAAGCCACGAACATCTTAACGTAGAAAAAATTATATTTTCATAAAAAATAAGATTGGATCGATTTGTGACATCAGCAGTAAATTTTGTTTTCAAGGATTTTATATTTGTTGGAAAAAAATAAAAATAAAAAATTATTCAAGCCTCCAAACGATTTCTCCGGCATTGGTTTCACCTTTACGCATAACCGACTGCTCTAGGAGACGTAGAATTTTGATTTGCATTTTCTAGTAATTATTAAGCTATATTAAATTCATACATTATAATGTTTTATTTACCAAAGGAGTTGTAACATTTAGGTGATTAGTTTTGCTTACTGTTTTTCACGGTTTAACACTCTCCTACGAAATTTGTTGACTATAAGCAATGATTTGGGACAATCCAAATAAAAACGGATTACATACTTAGTTACATCAATTGCTAAATAATGCTATTTATTTAATAATAATTTATGTCATTTATATAATAACAATTTCCGACAGTCGCTAAATCACAGGGTTTTTTCGTTATTTGAATTTAGGCTCCTGGCACCTCCTTCCTCACAGACCATTTTCTCTCGATTCTGAGTCAGCCGTCCCAGAGTGAATTCTTCCCATGGAGCCTTTTGATTCTCTTTTCTCTTAACTTAGACCCTTGTCTTTTGAATCGCTGTCTCCTACCAAACAGAGTATTGTGTCCAGAAACAATATAAGGAACCAAAGAGACTAAAATATTTGATAGTATTAGGCTAGAAAGCCATGGAATCCCCAAATGAAAGGATTTGTCCCTATAAGATCTCAAAACTCCTCATTTTAGAGGAACCTCCTAAACTGGAATGGAAAGAGGATAATTTCTTCAGCCACATCGGCCTGACATAACACAAAGAAAAAAAACGAGCAAAAATTGGGTTTTGAAAGGCCAAATGAAAATATTGAAAAAACGCAACAAAGCGAATATTTTGAGGGGAAAAACGCCTCTCTTCTTCAGCGCGATACAAAAAAAATATAATGAATGCGAGTGCTGAAGCACAAAACAACAAATAAACTGCTGAAAGTAAATGTTAATATGAAAAAAACCAAAGAAAAAAAAATTGACAGATGAACAAAAATCAATAAAAGCCAAAAAATTGTAAGAATTGAAACCAAATACCTAACAACAATAAAAGTGAGTCATTCACCAATATCCTAGATTTGCAGAGAAATTAAAAATTGAACCACCATCGACAGATACTAGCGAATAATTCACATTCACTTTCCGCGTTTTATTTTTTGGTTTGTTCTTCGGCCACACTCATTGACTATATTTTTTCGTTTCACTTTGTTGCGTTTTTTCAGTATTTTCATTTGGCCTTTAAAAACCCCATTTTTGCTCGTTTTTGTTTCTTTATGGAATGGAAATACTTTTCCTAGACGAAGGAGGAATGAGGGCCAATAGAGAATGAGGAGTCAAAAGCACCTAGGACTTGGCTCGTTGTTGCACTGAGCCAAGAGTGCCTTCGAGCATCCCTTACCTACTTACAATTAGCTTTCCCGGATTTAATCTGCAAAAGATAACAACAAATACTTAGCCGGTAACTTGTCAACTGAAAAGCTGTGTGCAACTAGGTGAATAACAACACTAATCATGCCTACTTTACTATAAACATAGCTTATTTAGAAATCCCTGGAAGTTGTGCCACATTGCATTAATTCGTTTCCCTGTGCACTTATTTGATAAGTTGGCGTTTGACATTGGGGCTCAGTGGGACCTTCACTTGCTAGCTGATTGACATTTCATTACGGCTGTAATAAATATTGGGTTTTGCACGAATCCCGTCAAAAACGCTTCTTCTGATACTGAGTTTTTGTTCATAAATGATGAATAGGACTTTTACAGAGAATCTAAAAACGTGAGATTACGCAAAGAAAGAAAATGTTAAACAAACAAAAAGTCTAAAATATTAAATAAGCAGTCACTCAAGGGTTGCATCGGCATTGTGCTTCAAGATTTTTTGGGTATCCACTTTTTAAGGTAAACAAATTTAATCCATTCAAACTTAAAGAAATAATTTGATTTTTCTGGAAAAAAAAGCTTACGAGGGGGGGGATAGAAAGAAACACAGTACTTTAAAACCATACGGGGTTTTAAACAGTAACGCGCGTACTTTAGTTAGACCAACCACTAAACAACGCATCAAATTTACCTAAAACTTCCGTTTGTACATAGTGCCAAGTAAAAGCAGGTCTCAATTCAGAACACAAGTTGCCAATTCTTCTGTTCCAAAATTATTGTTAACAAGCTTTTACATTAGATATACGGTTTCTCTTATGCATGGCGAAATCTTTTAATCAATAAATTTACTCTAAAATTCCAAGTTAATTAATGAAATCAAAGTTAATAACTAAACGAACACATTTTAAAAAATTTAAAACTAGGGAGAAAATATAAGGAGTAAATGAGAGATTTTCTGAAGACAGTGACCAAAGCACAATCTGTACAAATGTTTCGGCTATATGACTAATAGCCGTCTCAAAAACAACAAAAAAGAACCACTAAAAAAAACGATACTCAAGAAAACTGCTTAAAATACAGAGCCAATAAGAATCTAACTCACTCGAATATTTTTCGATAGAATTATGTCTGAAGTTGACTGAATATGGAGTAAGTCTTGGCCAAGCCTTTATAAAGTAATGAGGCTAACCCTCTGTCTGAATGTTTTGTGCGTTTTTTATTTTTTTATTTTTTTTGTCCATTGCGAATACCGAAAAACTATGCTTATATTAGCTCCTTCTTGGTTTCTTTGTTTTACTGTTTCCTTTACTGTTTTGCTGAAGACAGTCGCTGAATCTTAGTGTATCGCTATTAGTCATATAACTGAAACGGTAGCTTAGAAAATGTTAGCTGCAATTATTAGATGCGTAATATCTTCATTAGTCTTATATTTTGAGGAAGATTTGTCTTTTTTATTATATAACTACGCGGAATGTATTACTTTGAAAAAGTTTTTACCCAATTTAGACATTCAATTCAGGAAAAGCATACTGAACTCTTCAGACTAAGCCCAAATTAACAGAAAAAAACACTGACTGAAAAAAAAACCACCAATAGCCAAATCTAATCCCAAAGCACATAACATAAAGTCCGCCACTAAAGCAAGTAGAAAAAGCAATAATGTGAAACTTTATTGTGCTATTTTTGCATTCTTACAATCTGTAAGCTACATAGATAATTGGAAATTCTAACTGAAAAAAAACCTTACTTTATTTTAATTAATTTAAAACTATTCCCTACATATTCCATAAGCCTTACAAAAAAGAGAAGTATTTATGCAACATTTTAGAAATCTGAAATCAACGAGTATCTTTTAATGATTTTAACAAATGTATTGACTTCCCCAGAGTACTACTTTAAACTCCATAGATCTCCAATTCTTTTTTCTTCCTTTGTTGATTAATGGGAATCTCAACTGAAATCAAGTTCTATAAATTCGTCCCCAATGAACAAGACCTTAAGTTTCTACCAAAACAACAGGATTTATGTAATGACATTTACAACTAGTTGTCATTTTCAGATGAGATCATCTCTCACGAGTTTCCATGCACTAATGAAAAACAAAAAAATTCTACAAGAGTTGTAAAGAGAAGAATAGGAAAAATGAAAAAAAAATCGCAGAACATGAAACTTTTTATCCAATTTATAATATAAATATGAAGGAAAAGGAGATGGATAAAAGATAGAAAATGCAAAAAGGGATTTTTTTACGCTGTTTATAGCTTAAAGAATAGGGGAAATGACAAAAATAAGAAAAAATTAAAAAATCAAAAAGCTAATTTCTTATCCTACATATAGCATGAAGAAAAAGCTTAAGGGTAAGATAAAAATGGGAAAAAGGCAAAAAACGAAATTTTCTTTATCCTTTACATAGGATAAAAAATAAGGCAAACAATTCAGATTACAAAAACATGGAAAAATGGAGAAAGCGAAACTTTTTATCCAATTTATAATATAAACATTAAGGAAAAGGAGATTAAAAGAGAGAAGAAATGCAAATAGCAAAATTTTTTACGCTGTCTATAGCTTAACGAATAGGGGAAATGACAAAATAAGAAAAAATGAAAAAATCTAAAAGCTAATTTCTTATCCTACATATAGCATGAAGAAAAAGCTTAAAGGTAAGATAAAAATGTGAAAACGGCAAAAAGCGAAATTTTCTTTATCCTTTACATAGGATAAAAAATAAGGCAACAATTAAGATTACTAAAACATGGAAAAATGCAGAAAGCGAAACTTTTTATCCAATTTATTATATAAATATTAAGGAAAAGGAGATGAAAAGAGAGAAGAAATGCAAAAAGCAAAATTTTTTACGCAGTTTTTTTGTTGTATAAGAGAAGAATAGGAAAAATGAAAAAAAAATCGCAGAACATGAAACTTTTTATCCAATTTATAATATAAATATGAACATACCAGTTTTTTGTTAGTTTCTTCGTTACTTTAGACATGAATTTGGGCTATAGATTTGCACATAAGGGGGGGGGGGGAAAAGTATAGCGAGTCCGCACGCAAAATGTGCTTGGTACAATTATTCTGCATATAAGATAAATAGATAGATAAGTGTATTTTAAAACCGAATATGAACACAGTAAAATAACATAAATGAAAGGCTTAAATAACGTAAGCTTTGATCAGCGATCATCAGAGAATACCTAAATGAAACACTGCATTAACCAAATAATAGTACTTAATACTAGGAAAAACAGTCATTGAAAAAAAAGTCCTTTAACACTTCGAAAAAACACTTAAATGAAACATTACATTTACTTTATAATGGGTTTTTTTTTTTTTTTTTTTTTTTTTTTTTTTTTAGTTAGCAAAATTTCTAGGTAACCTTCTATTGTTGTGTAATTTTTTTGTGGCCATATACCTAGAAAGAATTGTTTTCTGACTTCAAACTATCCAAATATTTAAACCCCCCTCCTCTTATGTGCAAATATATAGCCCAAATTATATATTTCCCATATATTCTGTCCCGCTATACTTTACCCCCCCCCCTAATGCGCAAATCTATAGCCCAAATGTATTTCTAAAGCAACGAAGAAACTAACCAAAAAACCGGCGTGTTCTCGAATTTTACACAGCGTAAACTTGAGTGACTGGCGCATAATACACAAGTACCAAAATTCCTTCCCCCTACGAAAATTAAAAAAATAAAACTCAAATAAAATTCTCAAATTTGGAAAGCCTTATTCTCCACGGGAGGGGGGAGGGTAAACGCCTAGAACCCAAAACAAGATGGTCCAAGTTGCCGACGGTGATGTCTGATTAAATCTGTTCCTGAATTGACTTCCATCCATCATTCTGGCAAACACTGCTGCAATTTTAATTAAATCGTTGATTTCAGTCTCCGATATTCTTTTGAAAAGTTTCTTCATCGGTTCAAGCATCTCGATTCCATTGATGATATTGATTGCCTCTTCTTCACGTTATTCTGTTGCTTTCTTGTTCTTGTACATTATATTATTCATAAACATGAGGCAGGCGATTAAGTCTAAGTTTAGAATCCTTTTCAGAAGGCCGCTAGCTTGTACATTCTTCTTCGCATCGGCGTTCTTTATCTGTTTCATTGCTGAAACGATTGGTTCAAACGAAGTAACTACTGCTTGTATGGTTTCAGCCCTTGCAGTCCACCGAGACGTATGAATTGCACTGAGCAGCCTTTGCAGTCCACTATGCTATTTGAATTGCACTGTGAATAACAATGTTTAGTCTGTCGGCCCGGCAAGGAATATAAGGCACACAGCGATCACGTACTTCAGATATTTTCTGCTAGGCTCCATGAAATTGACTAGACATCGCACATGCATAGTCATAAGACTGGGAAGCTAGTTTATCCAGAAGAATTCCTCTCTTTGACAATGTTCCTATTGTACTTTCTGTCATACCCTGCTCAGTTTCTGCAGTGCCCTGTCTTGCTAGGGTTCTTGCGACCTCCAAAAAGTTTTTACAATTTTCCTGTTTGTCTCTTCACTTTTTGCTTGCTGCAAAACCATAGTTCAGATGGTTTCATCAAGTATGAAATCCACATGACCACTGTTATTGACGCAGTGCCAAAAATTTGACAAAGCTGCTTTGTGAGACTCAGAAGAAAAATCGCTTGCCAGTTTTCCTTTCTTCGCCTTCGCTTCGCTCTTCATTTTGTGTCATTGCCGAAAAAGGAACACCCGAAACGAGAAGAATCCTTCTCGACATTGTATTCTAAGAACTGGCAATCCTCATGCCATCCCAGATGAAAATGCCCCTGTTTCATTTTTGATATTGAAGGTTCAACTGGGAACACACTCGGCTTTGGTTGATTAGGGCCACCTGATATAAGATACCTTTGGTTTTGGTTTCCTTCTAGTGAACCTTACTTGCAAAATAGTCACTATATCTTTCAACAACTCCATTAGTTGTTGAAATGTTAAGAAGTTATTCAGTGCAATTGACTGTTAGCTCTTTACATAGCTCAAACACAGAAAACGATGCAGATTATATTTCCACCAGGATATCTCATGTATACAATATAGAATTTTCTCAGACAGCCCTAACAATTACACTGGAACCAACAATTACTGGTCTCCGTGATTCAAAGCGTTAGATAGGGTAAAAAAAAAACATCCGTTGGATGAGCCAAGTTTATCCAAATCCCATTAATTTAGCAATATTTTAATTGTCAATATTAACAACAAACGAACACACGCTAGGTAGGCTATTATTTTAGTTGTTTTAAGAATGATCAAAATAATCCCGCCAAAATGTACGAAACCATCAGTTCAATTGTTGCAAATAATTATCTTTTCCCTCTTCCTATTGGTCAGCGTGGTGAATCTCTTGGGAGGAGATTTTGAGCTATTTTTCATCGGTGATTTAGAATCAGAATTTGATTCTTGAAACTAGAATCAAATTTTATTCTCGTGGGTGATTGGTGCTCTATTTTTCACATTAGGGAATGAAAAACATTACGAAATGAGTCTCTTGCTTTTCATCCAAGCGACTAAAATTTATTTTAGTCGAAACCCAAAACGAACTAAAAATTACAATAATTAACCAAGTCAAACTCAAAACGAGCAGAAATTAACATAAGTTAGGCGCAACACCCCTATGCCTTCCCAAGGCCAGGACAAAATTTGCACTTTACTGAAAAAAAACAAATGAATGTGCATTGTCAGTTTAATATACATATACTGATATTTAGTAATCAATATGTTAATATTACTTGATTTATTAAAGTTATACAAGTAAAAACATTTATAATGTTTCAGTAAAGTGCAAATTTTGTTCTGGCCTTGGGAAGGCATAGGGCTTTTGCGCCCAACTTATGTCAATTTCTGCTCGTTTTGAGTTTGACTCGGTTATTTATTGTAATTTCTGTTCGTTTTGGGTTTCATTTATTTACCGATGCTGATTTGCGGTATTTTCACGTTTGGTAGGTAATTTGATTTTAGTTTTGCTCATCTTTGTTGGATGGAGTTTTTTACTTTTCTTTGAAAAACTTATTTTGTGGAAAAAGTTTTTTTAATTAATTTCTGTTCATTTTATATTCACAGTCTTTTCAGGAAAAAAGAAAATATACTTTAAATCTTTTTCGTTTTTTAAGACTTTATAGTTTGACCTGCTATTTGTATGCCGGAGAAAAAATTTCAGCAATTTTTAACAGCATACACCCTTTTAAAAATCTGGACACAAATAGTACTGTTTAATTTAGTTTCATAACTCCTCTAGTTGATCTGTAATGAAAAACTAAATACCATCCGCAAAAAAATCTGTTTACTTTCTTTGATAGCTTGGATACACTTACACTATTTGGATTTGGTTAAATTTTAAGAGCAGAAGTAGCCCCGAACGTTTGAACATAATACCCTCAGTCGTTCCTGGGATACTGCTGAGATGCCTTATTGGGAATCAGCATTATCACAGTGCATTTTGATTTAATCTTAAGTCAACATTTAGTTTTTAAACATATAAAACTTGGATTTGAGGAAGACTAAAATATATTCTATACATTATATACAACAACTTTTCATATAGGCCTAATATACCAAAGAGACATAACTTAAAACCCTTGCACTAAAGGATAAGAGGGGATTATAATCGTATAATATATAACTACCTAAGCTTTCGACTACGTTGAACAAAATTGCTCTCTCGATAGTTTGATTCGATGGGTTGGGGAAAATGTTTGGCGTGAGAAGGACGCCGAACATTTGATTGGACGCCATCCAATCACTTTCAACTATTAAAAAGGCACTAGCCCTTTCAATTTCCAATTGAATGAGCCTTTTTCAAGTTTCTACGACAACACCTTCGTTAAAAACCTTATATTCCCCCAGGGCATAACTTAAAACCCTTGCCCCGAGGGTTGTGGGGGAGTGTCCTCCTCAAAAACATATTTTCTATCTGGAAATCAACTAAGCTGAACAAAATGGCTATCTCAAAATTTTGATTGGATGTGTTTGGGGGAATGAAGGGCGTAAGGGGGGGGGGGGGGCTAGTTGCACTCAAATCACTTTCGACAATTAAAAAAGGTACTAGCCCTTTGAATTTCCAATCGAGTGAGCTGTTTTGAAGTTTCTACGACAACGCCTTCTATTTAAACATTATATGCCCGCAGGGCATAACTTAAAATCCTTGCCCTGAGGGTTGTGGGGGAGCGTCCTCCTCAAAAAAAATATTTCTATTTGGAAATCAACTACGCTGAACAAAATGGCTATCTCAAAATTTTGATTGGATGTGTTTGGGGGACTGATGGGCGTGGGAGAGGGGGCTAGTTGCCCTCCAATCCCTTTCGACTATTAAAAAGGGTACTAGCGCTTTGAATTTCCAATCGAATATGCCTGTTTTGAAGTTTCTATGACAACGTCCTCTATAAAAACCAAATATGCCCTCAGGGCATAACTTCAAACCCTTGCCCTGAGGGTTGTGGGGGAGTGTCCTCCTGAAAAACATATTTTTAATCTGGAAATCGACTACGCTGAACGAAGTGGCTATCTAAAAATTTCTATTGGATGTGTTTGGGGGAATGATGGGCGTGGGGGGGGCTAGTTGCCCTCCAATCACTTTCGACTATTAAAAAGGGTACTAGTCCTTTGAATTTCCAATCGAATGAACCTGTTTTGAAGTTTCTACAACAACACCTTCTATAAAAACCTTATATGCTCCCAGGGTATAACTTAAAACCCTTGCCATGAGAGTTGTGGGGGAGTGTAATCCTGAAACATATTTTCTATCTGAAAATCGACTACGCGGAACGAAGTGGCTATCTAAAAATTTCTATTGGATGTGTTTGGGGGAATGATGGGCGTGGGGGGGGGCTAGTTGCCCTCTAATCACTTTCGACTATTAAAAAGAGTACTAGTCCTTTGAATTTCTAATCGAATGATCCTGTTTTGAAGTTTCTACGACGACACCTTCTCTAAAAACCTTATATGCCCTCAGGGTATAACTTAAAACCCTTGCCCTGAGGGTTGTGGGGGAATGTCCTCCTCGAAAACATATTTTCTATCTGGAAATCAAGTACGCTGAACAAAATGGCAATCTCAAAATTTTGATTGGATGTGTTTGTGGGAATGATGAGCGTGGGGGGGGGGGCGAGTTACCCTCCAATCACTTTCGACTATTAGAAAAGTGTACTAGCCCTTTGAATTTCCAATCGAATGAGCCTTTCTTGAAGTTTCTACGACAACGTCTTCTATAAGAACCTTATATACCCCCAGGGCATAACTTAAAACCCTTGCCCCGAGGGTTGTAGTGAAGTGTCCTCCACAAAAACATATTTTCTATCTGGAAATTATCTACGCTGAACAAAATGGCTATCTCAAAATTTTGATTGGATGTGTGTGGGGGAACGATGGGCGCAGAGGGGGGGGGGGCTAGTTGTCCTCTAATCACTTTCGAATACTAAAAAGGGCTCTAGCCCTTTGAATTTAAAATCGAATGAGCCTTTTTTGAAGTTTCTACGACAACGCCTTCTATCAAAACCTTATATGACCTCAGGGCATAACTTAAAACCCTTGCTCTGAGGGTTGTGGGGAAGTGTCCTTCTCAAAAACATATTTTCTATCTGGAAATCAACTACGCTGAACAAAATGGCTACATCAAAATTTTTATTGGATGTTTGGGGGAATGATGGGCGTGGGGTGATAGTTGCCCTCCAGTCACTTTCGACTATTAAAAAGGGTACTAGCGCTTTGAATCTCCAATCCAATTAGCCTTTTTTGAAGTTTCTACGACAACGCCTTCTATAAAAACCTCATATTCCCCCGGGGCATAACTTATAATCCTTGCCCTAAGGGTTGTGGTGGGAGTGTCCTCCTCAAAAACATATTTTCTATCTGGAAATCAACTACGCTGAACAACATGACTATCTAAAAATTTTTATTGGATGTGTTTGGGGGAATGATGGGCGTGGGGGGGGGGGGCTTGGTGCCCACCAATACTTTTTAACAGTTAACAAATGTAGTATTCCTTTGAATTTACAATCAACAGAGCCTTTTTTGATTTTTCTACGACAACACCTTATATATAAACCTCATATGCCCCCGGGTTATAACTTAATACCCTTGCCCCGAGGACTGTGGGGGAGTGTTCTCCTCGAAAATATATTTTCTGTATGGAAATCAAGTATGCTGAACAAAATAGCTATCTTAAAATTTTGATTGGATGTGTTTGGGGGAATGATGGGCGTGGGGGGCTAGTTGCCCTCCAATCACTTTCGACTATTCGAAAAGGGTACTAGCCCTTTGAATATCCAATCGAATGAGCCTTTCTTGAAGTTTCTACGACAACGCCCTCTATAAAAACCTAATATTCCCCCAGGGCATAACTTAAAACCCTTGCACCGAGGGTTGTAGGGAAGTGTCCTGCTCAAAAAACATATTTTCTATATGGAAATCAAATACGCTGGACAAAATGGCTATCTCAAAATTTTGATTGGATATGTTTGGGGGAATGATGGGCGCGGGGGGGGGGCTAGTTGCCCTCAAATCACTTTCGACTATAAAAAACGGGCACTAGCCCTTTGAATTTCCAATCGAATGAGCCATTTTTGAAGTTTCTACGACAACACCTTCTATAAAAACCTTATATGCCCCCAGGGCATAACTTAAAACCCTTGCTCCGAGGGTTGTGGGGGAGTGTCCTCCTCAGAAACATATTTTCTATCTGGAAATCAATTATGCTGGACAAAATGGCTATCTCAAAATTTTGATGGAATGTGCGGGGGGGACTGATGGGCGTGGGGGGGGGCTAGTTGCCCTCCAATCACTTTCGAATATTAGAAAAGGCACTAGCCCTTCGAATTCACAATCGAATGAGCCTGTTTTAAAGTTTCTACGACAACACCTTCTATAAAAACCTTATATGCTCCCAGGGTATAACTTAAAACCCTTGCCATGAGAGTTGTGGGGGAGTGTAATCCTGAAACATATTTTCTATCTGAAAATCGACTACGCTGAACGAAGTGGCTATCTAAAAATTTCTATTGGATGTGTTTGGGGGAATGAGGGGCGGGGGGGGGGGCTAGTTGCCCTCCAATCACTTTCAACTATTTAAAAGGGTACTAGCCCTTTGAATTTCCAAGCGAATGAGCCTGTTTAGAAGTTTCTACGACAACGCCTTCTCTAAAAACCTTATATGCCCCCAGGGTATAACTTAAAACCCTTGCCCTGAGGTTTGTGAGGGAGTGTCCTTCTCGAAAACATATTTTCTATCTTGAAATCCAGTACGCTGAACAAAATGGCAATCTCAAAATTTTGATTAGATGTGTTTGTGGGAATGATGAGCGTGGGGGGGGGGGCTAGTTGCCCTCCAATCACTTTCGACTATTAGAAAAGCGTACTAGCCCTTTGAATTTCCAATCGAATGAGCCTTTCTTGAAGTTTCTACGACAACGTCTTCTGTAAAAACCTTATAAACCCCCAGGGCATAACTTAAAACCCTTGCCCCGAGGGTTGAAGTGAAGTGTCCTCCTCAAAAACATATTTTCTATCAGGAAATTATCTACGCTGGACAAAATGGCTATCTCAAAATTTTGATTGGATGTGTCTGGGGGAACGATGGGCGCAGAGGGGGGGGGGGCGAGTTGCCCTCCAATCACTTTCGACTATTAAAAAGGGCACTAGCCCCTTGAATTTCCAATCAAATGAGCCTTTTTTTAAGTTTCTACGACAACGCCTTCTATAAAAACCTTATATGCCTCCAGGGCATAACTTAGAACCCTTGCTCTGAGGGTTTTGGGGGAGTGTCCTTCTCAAAAACATATTTTCTATCTGGAAATCAACTTCGCTGAACAAAATGGCTACATCAAAATTTTATTGGATGTGTTTCGGGGACTGATGGGCGTGGGGGGGCTAGTTGCCCTCCAGTCACTTTCGACTATTAAAAAGGGTACTAGCCCTTTGAATCTCAAATCGAATTAGCCTGTTTTGAAGTTTCTACGAAAATGCCTTCTATAAAAACCTCATATGCCCACAGGGCATAACTTAAAATCCTTGCCCTGAGGGTTTTGGGGGAGTGTCCTCCTCAAAAACATATTTTCTATCTGGAAATCAACTACGCTGAACGAAATGACTATCTAAAAATTTTGATTGGATGTGTTTGTGGGAATGATGGGCGTGGGGGGGGGCTAGTTGCCCTCCAATCACTTTCGACTATTAAAAAGGGTACTAGCCCTTTGAATTTCCAATCCAATTAGCCTGTTTTGAAGTTTATACGACAACGCCTTCTATAAAAACCTTATATGCCCCCAGGGCATAACTTAAAACCCTTGCCCTGAGGGATGTGGGGGAGTGTTCTCCTCGAAAATATATTTTCTATATGGAAATCAAGTACGCTGAACAAAATGGCTATCTCAAAATTTTGATTGGATGTGTTTGGGGGAATGATGGGCGTGGGGGGAGGGGGGGCTAGTTGCCCTCCAATCACTTTCGACTATTCGAAAAGGGTACTAGCCCTTTGAATTTCCAATCGAATGAGCCTTTCTTGAAGTTTCTACGACAACGCCTTCTATAAAAACCCTATATACCCCCAGGGCATAACTTAAAACCCTAGCACTGAGGATTGTAGAGTAGTGTCCTCCTCAAAAACATCTTTTCTAGCTGGAAATCAACTACGCTGGACAAAATGGCTATCTCAAAATTTTGATTGGATGTGTTTGGGGGAACGATGGGCGCGCGGGGGGGGGCTAGTTGCCCTCAAATCACTTTCGACTATAAAAAACGGGCACTAGCCCTTTGAATTTCCAATCGAATGAGCCATTTTTTAAGTTTCTACAAGAACGCCTTTTATCTTACCCTTATATGACTTCAGGAAAGAAATTACAACCCTTGTCCTGAAGGTTACTGGGGTTTGACCTACTCAAAAACCTATTTTCAATCTGGAAAATAATTATACTTAACAAACGTATTATCTAAACATGTTTTCGGCATGTGTTGGGGGAGTAATGGGCGTGGGGGGGGGCTTGGTGCCTTAAAATTCGTTTTAAATGTTAATAAGGGCAATAGCTATTCCAATTAGCAATTGAATGAGCCCTTTTTGAAGTTTCTAAGACAACTCCTTCGATACGAAGTGCCCGGGTTGACAAAAAACACATTGTGCCCACATCGTTCTTTCCTTAGGCAGCGCTAGCGCGCTGCCTATGATAGAACCCAAGTTTTGTATTTTTTTTAAGTATATTGTCTATTCTATTTCATTTTTATATTTTCCTCACCCTGTCACATTTTCTTTTCTATTTTACAACTATATCCCTATTTTTGGTGGTTTTGATAAAGGTTCTCCAGTCTCCACTTTTTCCCTGAGATAAATCATTGCATATCAGACGGTTATACAATATCACTCCCCCCACTCCCATCCCGAATCCAACCTTTCACTATTTATGACAGAATTTCTTTTGTTTTTCTGGTCCCCGCTACTATTCATGCTGGGTAACAAAAGCCCTTGAATTATCATGGCCATGGTGACCAGTGCCACAATCATTACATGGCTACCAGGTGGCCAGTGTAAATTGAGTTTGAAACTCAAATTTACAACACTACCTTTCATATGGTTGAAATAAATTTGTAATTTTATAAATACTTCTTATGTCCTAAGGCTTAGTAAAATCGGACAACAATAGCTAAAAGCTTCCTATTATGATTTGGGTGGCCAAAAGATGTTACCATGTCCGCCAGTGGCGTAATTTCATCAAAATCCTGGGGGGAGGGGTGCAAAGTTTGAGCCAATTCTCCAAAATCAAGTGAAAATGAAAGTAAAAACTAAAAAATTGGCCATTTGGTACCGTAAAAGTACTATAAAAGTAATGTACAGGTACTTTATAATACTATAAAAGTAAATTTGTACTAAAAAAAACTGATCTGGTTCTGTTGAGGCTTGAATTATGCAGTTTTATCATCGTTTTGACAAGATTTGGGAAGAAACTAAATTTCAGCTGGGGCGGGCAAACTGGGATCTGGGGAGGGCAGTTGCCCCTCCCCCCTGCCCCATAGCAAATTAAACCTCTGTTGTGCACAACAGCGTAGATTTTCATTTATTTAATAATAGCGGTTCTTGATACGCTCTTGGATAAATATTAGACAACAAATAAATAACTCAAAATTAAAATACTGAACTGCATTTAAAATTTTGCCTAAAATTTGAATTAACAACCAAAATTTCAAATTCCTCGTAGTTTTTTTGCAATAGTCTTTTTGATCACAAAATCTAGCCACTTTTTCCACAAAGCAAATCTTAATGTTAGTAAATTAACTAATAAAATGTTTTTAAATGCAAAATTAATTGCAGATTAAGGGAAATGGTATCCTTACCCCAAATATTTAAGACACGTCTAACTGGATATTTAAAACGAACAGAAATAAAAAAGTTTTTCAAATGAGAGTAAACAACAAGGTAGGAAGAGTTTAGCTGTTCAAGATTAAGAACTTAAAAACTATAATTGCTTAAAACTTTGTTTTGTTCATAGTATGATTAAGGGGTGCTATTTTGGAAGGCCGTGGAGATTTTGAAGAATACCTTGTTTTTTTTTTGCATTATCAATGAGAAAGTAAAAAAAAAAGTTCACCCCCTTGGATTTTGAAAAATACCTCGTTTGAATCTTCATTTTTTTTAAAGGAAACAAAAATCCCCCCCTCCCCTCTAAATTTTCGTGAATTAGTAACCTTACTACGCTTTGATTTTGGGTGACCAAAATGTATTTAACAGCCTTCATTAAACTTGAGATCAAAGTGCAAATATTTTCTTATTTGAATTTTTCTTATTTCTTATTTTGCATTTGAATACCAAACTCTTTATATTATTTCCAGAAACTTAGAAAACTAGAAAGACAGATGAGCCAAGATTGATTAATTTTCTAATAACACACCTTGTGTCCAGGAGCATTCTTAGGATTTTTTTCGGAGAGGGAGGGGGGATAACAAGGGCCCCTTCCTGCGCAAGTTCCTGGTTTTGTTAGTAATTTTAAATGATTTCTTAGAGAGACATGGGTGCTACGTCAATCGTAGACATGGGTGGCTTTCAAGGAACTATAGCTTTTGGTAAGTACTAAAATGTATTCCAAGAGCCAAGTATGGCTCTGAAATACGGGAAATTCAAAGAGTGATAGGGTATGCTTCATTATTTCCTTAGAAATTGTCTAGAACAGTTTTCAGTGATCATATGAATGACAGTACATCAAACAATAGGTGGTATTGAAAATGTGGTCCGATACAAAATTTTTCCATTAGGGGCAATTGGCTTTTTTAGCAAGCAATTTGCAAGAAAAAATAGAAAGGCTAGATTAGACTTAAACTTACCTGCGTTGTTTGGTCTTCAATTCTAGAGCTGGCAGGGTCCGGTCGAATGCTGGCAGGGTCCGGTCGAATGCTGGCAGGGTCCGGTCGAATGCTGGCAGGGTCCGGTCGAATTCTGGCAGGGTCCGGTCGAATGCTGGCAGGGTCCGGTCGAATGCTGGCAGGGTTCAATCGAATAATGGCAACTGGTCTGGACGGGACTAAAATTAATATTAGTTGTCAGTATACTGCAAAACTTTTACTTCACACAAAGACAAAGTAGCGACTACTAATATAGGACTATGCCCCCCCTCCCCAAGGACACAAAAAATAAAGCCCGAAATTATTTGCTGGTTAAAGGCACATTCTAACTATCATAACCTGGCTAATGGACCTTAAACCGTTTTTCCTGAAACCCCCTGACTCAAAAGAAGATCTCAAACCTAAAGCTTTTACTCTCTGGCCTGTTTAGCAGAGGTTCATCAGAAAAGCACGTCAACTGAAAAATGTGTTCTGTAACCAAGCATTACATCTCCATAGCTATGCTCACCAACCCAGCCGTAAATTTTTTTCGCCAGGATGCAAAATAAATATCGCATTTCTTTCATATTTCACCTAATAACTCGTGTGGTTTCCTCACTATTCATAATAGATCTCTTTCCAAAGATTCTGCTGAACACAAGGGTCAAGGCAGCCAAGGTAGAAAAACACTGGTCTGGGTTTTTGAATCCAGGTTTTATTACATATTAACCCCTTAAGCCTTTGTTCTCATGTGGCTATTCAGACTTCGTTTCGCACGCAAATACCATGGTAAATCAGATGTGTACTTAATCTGGCTCCAATGAACATTAAGTGCTTGAAAGCTAAAATATAAGTAATTAACTATACTTAAGTGAACAAGAAACAAAATTGATTAAGTGCACTTAAAATGATTTGATATTTTAGAACTGGAGCATCTCAATGAATACTAATTTAAAAATTACCTAAATAGGTAAGGAGTCATGTCTAAGAAAAATAGCGTTTACGACACTTATTATTATTTTTTGTCACTTATACTGAAACCATACTAAATGCAATAGAAAAATATCATCTGCCAAAAATTGTCCAGAAGCTAACTGATCTACACAATATGCTGTTGGAAACAGCGTATCAGTGCTTGTCACATAACCGCGGTTTATTCCGTTTGTTTTACTAGTGTTTTTTTTTAAGATTTCTGTCTTGGTTCATGTCCTCTCCTGTTTTTTTTCTTCTTTTTTCATGTTTTACCCACTATTTTATGTTTTTTTATCTATCTGGGGTATAAACAAATAGTAAAAGGTTTGTTCAAATAAAACAGGTGAATTTTGTTTTTCTAGAATGAACATTTATTCATAAACATCTGTTTTGCCCCCTTCAAAGAAATCCTGCTCGCATATAATACTTAGTCAACATTTCACGTAATTTGACTTTCCACGCAAAATTTGCCACACAATCTTTGACTGTTTTTTTTTTCTAAGCAAAATACTTCCAAGCAAGCAAAAACAGCTTTTGGTCAAAAGCAAACCATTAATACAAAAAGGCTGATCATGTCAACACAAGTTAGAAACCAATTTATAAACATAAAAAAAGGCAATCAAAGTTACAGTAGACAAAACTTGAAAATCGATCTTTTTATTTGAATATACTCAGTATTATAATTAACAAAGTATAGATAAATCAAGCAAATCTCTTTGACAATTATTGCAGAGGCTAGCATAACCACAAGAATAATTTACTACAGGGGCAAACAATAAGGCAAGTAAAGCAAAGCATGCAATTTCACAACACATTCGAATTCCACCAATAAAGACGATGAACATCCTCTGTCTCAGGTGTATATTAAATAAAATGTTTTAAAATAAAAATACAAGAACCTATTTTTGTAAACCTAAGGGGGGAGCGGGAAACGACAATCCTCCCCGTTGACAAGACTGAGCTTATGAGCTAATGTAAGTTGAATTAATTAAGGCAATATTGAAGAGAAAAGTTTACAACTCAAGACATGGAATGAACCCTGTTGTTAAACCCTCTCAGGAAATGAACTGGAAGACTATTTGAGACCCGGAAGTAATTTTTTTTCTGTATCAATATCTTTTGTTTTAATTGTAACACTTTAGTTTATCTGCTGATGACGGTCACTGTATGTGTGATCAAAATATCCAGAACTTTTTGTATCTGTTTTAATGTCTAATAAAAGGAATTATCCCAATTTGAACTTTTAATTGTTTGTAAGAGAAAGGCAGTGTGGTCTTCGAAAAATAACTACTAGAAAGGAAAAAATTAGGATTGGAAAATTTTTGGATCAAAAGATCTTTTAATAGAGCAAATCTCTTAAGATTGGGTTTGCGGAGACACGGTTAGTGATTTAACTCTTTATAAACTCTGTGGTGATTCATCTCTTTAGTGATTATTTAATTCTTTACTGATTTCTCGACCAGAAAACGCATGATTATACATGCGTCCTGTTTTTGGTTACCAAAGTCCGACTTCATTGGCAACAGAGCAAAAAAAAGAGGTTTAATTCAGAAGAGAAGTAAAACGTTAGTAATTTTGGAATCTTCGCGTTCCTTCAGACAAATTTGACAAGAATATTGCCTAGATCATCACAAATTTTCGGAATGATAGATTTCTTTTGCTAGTAATTGACCTTAGAGCATTTCTACCTATTGAAGGGTTTCACACTCACGACTAGAACCAGAAACCGGGGTTTGGTGCTTTATTGTAGCTGAGAAGTTCCAAAGTTTCTTAATAGTTTGACAGCAATAAGGAGTCAGCTTTTCAATTTGGTGGGAAGAGAGGCAGAAAAGAAACAAGTTCCTTGTGGGTTTGGTGGAAATAAGAAAAGTCGATTTTCCTATTTGGAGGGAAAGGAAGCAGAAAAGAAACAAATTCCTTGTGGGTTTGGTGGAAATAAGTTAAGTCGATTTTGCTATTTGGAGGGAAAAGAAGCAGAAAAGAAACAAATTCCTTGTGGGTTTGATGGAAATAAGATAAGTCGATTTTCCTATTTGGAGGGAAGGGAAGCAGAAAAGAAACAAGTTCCTTGTGGGTTTGGTGGAGATAAGAAAAGTCAATTTTCCTATTTGGAGGGAAGGAGCCAAAATAATAGTTAACGTTACTGAGGCAGTGTCAGATGGGATTTTTTTTTCACTAGGGAATTTTTTTCAAAACGCGTTTTTTAACTTTTGGTTAGTATGGGCTGTGGTTTGCTCTTTACTAGGTTGCAGCTGCCGCTACAACCATGATACCTTGCCGGGACATATTTTAAAAAATGAGCCTAGAAAATGACTGAAAAAAACAACAGCGGATCCGATATTCCCGATACGATCAATACGATACCGATACGCTTGATATCGATACGACCGATACCAAATAAAGACCTTCTCCAGGGACTATGGAGGGTCATATCATCATCGAAACCATAGATATTGGACCTTTGAAATATGTTAAACAAAATGGCTATCTCAAAATTTTTATAGAACTAGTTGTGGGGGAGGGGCCTGTAGGGAGGGGGGGGCTATTTGCTCTCCTATCTTTTTGGTAACTTAAAAAGGGCACTTACAAATTTAATTCCCTTTCGAATGAGCTATTACACACCTCTCTAGGATGCTCTAGCCACCCCCTAGCCCTTCTGTAAAAAAAAAAAGAAAAAAGGGAGGCAGATCAGTGCTACCCATGCAAAAAAGTGATTTTCCTTGGTGTTCAGGGTGGAGGACTGTAATTATCCTACAAAAGGTTTTCGACCATGCTGATTCCAATGATGCATTTTTTATTTCAATTTGACACCATTTTCAAGGGGTTTCATGCTCTTTTTCGAAATCACCATAATTTTCTTTTAGAATAAAACTTTTAATTTTAAGATGAATTCAAAAAATAGTTACAATTTCTGACTCAATATCAGATGGCGATTGTTTTTCATTAGGCAGCCATTTTTAAAAACACGTTTTTCGACTGCTGATTACAATGGACTTTGGTACACTCATTACTAGAGTGCATGTACCGCTGCAAACATGATCTGTAAATAACTTGTACCTATGGTGAGTCACCCCTAAAACTGTACAGTTATGCCTCATGGCTTAAAGTGCCTACGCAGTGAAAGAAAGAAAAATGGCGTAGCCAATATTAAAAAAAAATTAATAATTACCACAAAGGAGAAAGGGGATAATTACAGAACCAAAAAGAAAAGAAACAAGAAAGGATATTTATCTGAAAAAAAAACAGGACTGAAGGTTCCAACAAGGGCCAATTATATACACTTGGGCCATTTTGACTTGGTTAACCCTTAATTGGCAGGGTGGGGTCTATTAGACCCCAGCGCACAGTGTTTTATCGATGTCGTACCACCGGATATAGATAGGAGGCTGAAATCACGTGTATTCTTCGGACCAGTTGAGCTCTAAAGCTTAATGAAAGAACATCTTAAAATCACTTAAAGGTGCGTAGATACAGGGGCTCTGGGGTCCGATAGAGCCCACCCTGCAGTTTGTTTAACTTTTTTTGTGGCTTAGCTGAGAAATTAAGTTTAATTTTTATAAGCTTTTTAGAGAACAATGACATTCGTTTTAAGTTATTTAAAATAGTACCAGGACCCTTTCAACTGTAGACCCTTTCAGAATTTAATTTATAGGTATATTTTAAAAAGACAAGGTCGTTTGTCTTTCAAGATATGAGGAATATTGTGATTGACATTTGAAAATGCATCAGAAAAGTATACCAACATTATTAAATTACACTTTTTTTTTATTATAACGTAAACTTGGCGTGACTTTAGCTGATGCAGCGCCCTTTAGCTGGCGAAATAAGTTGCTGTATTTCAAAACACAACAAAAAGTTGTTTTCGTTTAACAGTCTCTACTGTGTTCTCAATTATTTTTCATTTGTAACACTTCGATATTTTCCTAATACTTTGGGAGTCTTAATGAGTCGGAAGAATCCTTGAAATATGCTCTTAACATGTGCCGATTTTTAAACCAGTTATTGCAAAATTATGAGAACGGGCTCATTCATTGAGAACCTTCCAAGTTTCTAGTGACATATGTGATCTCCATCTGAGAGAGAAAGGTTTAGGTTTCTACTTAGCCCTTTTTAGTTTATTTCTGTAAAATAACTCCAATTTTTTCGTTTTCAGGAGCTGAAACAGAAAATTTATAGGTAGAATCTTGTCTAAATCGAAACATCTGTCGTGCTAGAGGGATGCCACGAACAAGCCAAATACTTCTTACAGAGGAGGATATCCTCAACGTTCTAGAAGATGAGGACCTAACAACCAGCGAAGATGACGGGAACGATCCAGACTTCATCGACAAGAGCTTTGACGTCAGTTCTTAAGGGAGTACAAGCGAAAAAGATGACGAACAGGCAGTCGAAAGACAATCAGGTGACGATGAGGATGATATTTCTTTTGCTAAGCGAATTCGAAAAAAACAGCACAGGAACAATATAAATAAGTCCTTCTTCATTATCAAAGACAGGCGAACAAAGTGGAACAAGTCTGAACCACCTCAAAGCCGCACTAGAGTCTGTAATCTTGTTATGCACTTTCCAGGTCTCCAAGGTCATGCGCGAGAACAGAGACCTACAGCTTCTGAAAAGGCTTGGGACCTTTTCATCACGACCGAGATTCTTGAGAGGCTTGTACTTAACACCAATGCGAAGATTGACAACTACCGTCTTCGTTATGACTTTAGCAGTGTAGATAAGCAAACGCACTTGAACCCAGTCGACGTCACAAAGATGCGAGCCTTTTTAGGCCTTCTGTACCTCTCTGGAGTATTCAAGTCGGGCAGCGAGGATTTCAAAGGTCTTTTTGCAACTGATGAAACTGGATAGGACATTTTCACGCTACGATGAGCCTGAAGCAATTCCAGTATTTGGAAAACTGTTTTCGGTTCGATAACAGCCACACAAGACACGAGATAAGTGGACCTCTAGCTCCCATTAAAGAGGTTTTTGACCTCTTTATCAAAAACTGCAAAGCAAATTACTCACCAGACGAGTACTTGACGATTAATGAAATACTAGTTTCATTCAGAGGATGATGCAAATTTAAGATGTATATTCCCTCAAAACTGAACAAGTATGGAATAAAAATTCCATAAATAGCAGATTTGAAGACATTCTATCTGTCTAATGCATTTGTCTACACGGGAAAGGAAACACCTATGGTTGAAATCAAGAATACTTCAGTTCCAACGCGAACTGTAATGACCCTTGTCGATCACTTGAAGGGCACGAACCGCAACATCACAGCCGACAACTGTTTCATTTCCATAGAGCTTATAGAAATGCTCAGCTCTTTGGGAATTACCTACGTAGGCACAGTGAAAAAAAAGCCCAAAAGAGAAATCCCACCCCCTTTCCTCGCTAGTCGTACAAGGGAACCCAACTCTTCCATCTTCGGGTTTAAAGACCATCTGACCCTGGTGTCGTTTATTCCAAAGAAAAACAGAGCAGTAATTCTTGCTTCATCGATGAACTTTTCAGCAGATATTGATCACGAAAGTACTAAACCAGAGATAATCATGACGTACAATGTAACAAAAAGTGGAGTAGACTCTCTAGATCAAAAGTGTTCTAACTACATGACTAGCCGACGCACGAGAAGATGGTCCATGGCGGTATGGCATGCGATCATGGATATAGCTGGAGTCAATGCCAACGTCATTCTGAGTTACTCAAAACCCCAAGAAAATGACTTAACCCGAAGAACAATGTTGATAAAGCTAGGAAGATGCCTCATCGACACACAATTAGGATCAGAGCAACACTTTAAACGATCCCATGAGAACTACGTTTTTTGATTGACAACATTACAAGATTTTTCACTGAGAATGTCCCCCAGGTGTCTACTTCATGTTCCAAGGTTCAAAAAGGTCGTTGCGTCATTTGCCCCCGAAGCAAGGACAGAAAATCAAAGTATACCTTTTGTGCAGGCGAAAAATGTTTGTATGGAACATGCCAAGTTCCTGTGCCTCAAATGCGAATAGTGGAATTATCTTTGCATTTTAGTGTCTCTAACTTATATATCTGAGTGCGTTGTAAGCGAAATGGCGATAAATTTAAAACGATATTTTTTTTTTTTCTTTAAACTGGGGTCCAGCAGACCCCACCCAGCAGTTAGTGTAACTTTTTTCCACCCTGCCAGTTAAGGGTTCAATTTTAAGAGCAGAAGTAGCCCCGAAAGTTTGAACATAATACCCTTAGTCGTTCTTGGGATACTGCTCAGATGCCTTATTGGGAATTAGCATTAACACAGTGCATTTGATTTAATCTAAAGGAAACATTTAGTTTTTAAACATAATGGGCAAATGGGAGGGTGGGGGTGGGAGGGGGATTAGTTGCCCTCCAATCACTTTCGACTATTAAAAAGGGCATCAGCCCTTTCTATTTTCAATCGAATGAGCCCTTTTCGAAGTTCCCACGACAACTCTCGATACGAAGTGCCCTAGTCTAAACCACAACAACAACAAAAATAATACATTATACCCACATCGATCGTTACTATAAAAATGTCAAGCATTCCAATCACTTTCAACTATTAAAAAGCGCACTAGGCCTTTAGATTTCCAATCGAATTAGCCCTTTTTGAAACGACAACACTTTCTATAAACACCTTATATGCTCCCAGAGCATAAATTACAACCCTTACCCTAGGGGCTCTTAGGGTGGTTGTCATCGTCTAAGACCTAATTTCCAGAACTTTCAACTACGTCAAACAAAATGGCTATCTCAAAATTTTGATTGGATGTGTTTGGGGAAATGGTGGGCGTGTGAGGGGCTTTAGTCACTCTTCAATCACTTTCAACTATTAAAAATGGCACATAGCCCTTTCAATTCCCAATCAAATGAGCCCTTTTGAAGTTTCTACGACATCACTTTTAATAAAAAACCTTATATGCCCCAAGGGCATGACTTACAACCCTTGCCCTGAGGGCTGGGGGGTGTCACTCTCAAAGACCTAATTTTCAGAACTTTCTACTAAGTTGAACAAAATGGTTATCTGAAAATTTTGATTGGATGTATTTGGAGGAATGGTGGGCGTGAGAGGGGGGTTAGTTACCCTCCAATCACTTTCGACTATTAAAAAGGGCACTAGCCCTCTCAATTTTCAATTGAATGAGCCCCTTTTGAAGTTTTACGACAACTCTATATATAAAAACCTTATATGCCACCAGGGCATAACTTACAAATTTTGCCCTGGGGGATTTGCCATCCTTAAATATATAATTTCCAGAACTTGCAACTACGTTGAACAAAATGGCTATCTGTAAACTTTGATTGAATGTTTTTGGGGAAATGGTGGGCGTGAGAGGGGGGCTAATTACTCTCCACTCACTTTCGATAATTAAAAAGGGCAATTTCAATTTCCAATCAAATGAGCCCTTTTTGAAATTTCTACAACAACTTTCTATATAAACCTTATATGCCGCCAGGGCATAACTTACAACCCTTGCACTGGGGGCTCTGGGGGGGTTATCATCCTAAAAGACCTAATTTCCAGAACTTTCAACTACGTTGAACAAAATGGATATCTCAAAATTTTGATTGGATGTATTTGGGAAAATGGTGGGCGTGAAAAGGGCGTTAGTCACTCTCCAATCACTTTCAACTATTAAGAAAGACACTAGCCCTATCAATTTTCAGTTGTATGAGCCCTTTTGAAGTTTCTACGAAACGCTTTCAATAAAAACCTTATATGCCGCCAGGGCATAACTTACAACCCTTGCCCTGAGGGCTGTGGGGATGGGGGAGGGGTTGACATCCTTAAAGACTTTATTTCCAAAACTTTCAACTACGTTGAATAAAATGGCTATCGAAAAATTTTAATTGGATGTGTTTGGGGAAGATTACCTTTTTTGTGGCTCCTCTCCTTCTTCCTCTTCTCCTTTCTTGTCCGTCGCTTCTCTCTCATCTCTTTTATGGTTGGACTTACGCTATTTCTGTTCACGGCCAACTTTCGGTTCCACTGATCATTTACTGAAAGATTCCTATCATTATTATTAATCGGTTGTTCGTTAGTATCCGCTGATAGCAGTTCAGATTTTTTTGGATTTTGTGCAAATCCAGGTTATTGGCGAAGGACTCACTTTATGGTTGTCAGGTATTTTATTTTAATTCTTATAATGTTTGGTCTTTTATTGAATTTTATTTATCTTTTTAATTTTTTGGCTGTTTTTTGTTGACTTTCATGTGTTTGAGCTGACGTTTGAATGACGGAGGGCTAGAATACAATTTGGCCTACTGGATTCCCTCATGGCTATAACTAACCCGCTGCTGGTTTCTTTGGTCCCTGGGAAAGGCTTTACCGAAAACTATTATATTGAAAAATGGTAATCGTAAAACTAATTGTTTAAAATGGATATTCATCTCTCATATATAGGTCACTTTCTAGGGGTAATTTTATTATAATTTGTTAATATGAAAAGAGAACATCTTCAGATTTAGATTAGAAAAGAAAAAAGGAAGAAAGCTGTATTATGGGCAACTCACTCAAGTTTACGTTGTGTAAAACTCGAGAACAAACCGGTTTCTTCTTTATATTTTTTTCAGCTTAGCGCGAGACAAGACAAAGACAAGTGACAGAAAATAGGCTATGGGAAATATATAATTTGGGCTATGTATTTGCACATAAGGGGGGGGGGGAAAGTATTTGGACAGTTTGAATTCAGAAAAAATTCTTTATAGGTATATTGCCGCTAAAAAATTGCAGAACAATAGCTAAGTATCTGGAAATTTTGTTAACTAAAAAAAAAAAAAAAAAAAAAAAAAAAAAATCGCAGCATTAAGTAAATGTTATGTTTCATTTAAGTGTTTTTTCCAAGTGTTAAATGTTTTTTTTTTTTTCAATGACCGTTTTTCCAAGTATTAAGTACTATTATTAGGTTAATGTAGTGTTTTATTTAAGTGTTTTATGATGATTGCTGATCAAGGCTTATGTGCCTTTCATTTATGTTATTTTACTGTGTTCATGGACATATATTTGGCTTTAAAATACACTTATCTATCTATCTATCTATCTAATACTCAGAATGATTGTATCTAACATATTTTGCTGGCAGACCCGCTATACTTTACCCCCCACCCTTAATGTGCAAATCTATAGGCCAAATTTATTTCTAAAGTAACGAAGAAACTATCGAAAAAACCGGTGCGTTCTCGAATTTTACACAGCGTAAACCTGAGCGTAAACCAGTCAAACGGGTATTTGTAATAGGGAAATGGATTGCAAAGCGTGGTTTTTCATAGCGTTTACAATATTTAAACTATTGTTTATTTGGGCTTAGGGGTGAAAAGGTACCTAGGTTAGGTTACGTCTTTAATATATGCTATGCTTTACCCCCCCCCCTCACCCCCTTAATGTGCAAATATATAGCCCAAATTTGTTTCTAAACTGTTATATTTGCATACTATTTTATTTTATTTGATTAACATTAACCAAACTTGACTTCTTTCGTGTGTAAGATATAATGCATTAGTACTGGGTTATTTCCGCGGGGGGGGGGAGATAATTTCCGCGGGGGTATTTTTTTTTGGGGGGGGGGATTTTCGGGGGGGGGGAATATATGAATTAAAGTAAACGTATATAAAAATGAAAAAAAGTAATTAATTACAAAAAAATACACAAAACAATCTCCTACTTACAGAAACTAAGATATAGTCTCAGCATTCAGTTCTGCTGAGCTATGCCGAAGGATTGGCTGATATTTTTTAACAATATCGACAGTTTTGAACTTGGTTATCAAACACCAAAATATTTAAGCCTTTTGACTCAATTGTTTATAAAAAGTAACGCAAGATCAAATTAGTTTGTTCAAAGTAAAACATTAAAACTAAAATTTAGAAAATCAAATAAATTTTTCTGATTCAATATTTTTAGAATACCAAACACCAATATATCTTGACACCTTTATGCTTCAGAAGTATCAGCTCATGAGTACTCTTACAATGCAAGCAAAAGTGGACGGCATATTTTTACAGAAATTGACCCTTGTTAAGTTGTTTTCCTTGTGTTTTCTATAATTAAACCAACTTTCCTGTGTACTAATAGCTGCACTAATTACTAATAAACAAATACATATTTAGGATCACCATCAAAAGATGTTCTTTAATGAATATTATCAATGATTAGGCTCTTACACTTTCGTTATTGACAAGGATCGTTATTTACTTACAATTCATTACTATGAAGAATTTGATTTTTTTTTTTTTTTTGTTACTCCAGCCAAATCGTATTACAAAAAATGTTTGTGGAAAACTAGAAACGGTCACTCAGTCACAAATTAGAATTTCTAGGTAGGACCATTGCCCCCCTGCTCCCCCCTCCCCTTGCCAGTGCCCATGTTGTCACTCTTCCTAGATTTTGACAAATGCATTTTCGAACTCCCTATTTTTGATTAATAGACAACACTGGCTTTGATTTGCCCGGGTTCTAAGCATTTGCCCCCCCCCTATATAGGCCAATTCCGGGGTAGGTTGGGTTAGGTATAGCCTATATAGGGGGGGGGGCTGAAATTCATTTCCGATAGAAATGCTTATTATATTTGTAATCAGCATAAAAAAGGGCATTGAATGGTGTATTCACTTTATTCCTAACTCAATAATATGATTTGGTAGATATTGACCGAAGTCCTTGTTAATATTGTTACTAAAGAATTAGTAAATATCTACCAAATCATATTATTGAGTAGGGAATAAAGTGAATACACTATTCGATGCCTTTTTTATGCTGATTACGAATATAATAAGCATTTCTATCGGAAATTAATTTAAGCCCCCCCCCCCTATATATCCCTAACCTAACCCAACCTAACCTAACCCTGAATTGGCATATATAGGGGGGGGCTGAAATTCATTTCCGATATAAATACTTATTATATTCGTAATCAGAATAAAAAAAGGCATCGAATGGTGTATTCACTTTAGTCCTAACTCAATAATATGATTTGGTAGATATTTACCGGGTTCTTTGATATGATATATCTAATAAAAGAATTTTCAATAAGATCGCTTGCTTTTTGAGGGGTGTTTCCCCTTTTTTCAAAAAGCAGGCAAATTTTCTCAGTGGTGGGTAACAATAAACTGAAAGAATTATATATATTTAGAGGCAGCATAAAAAGCCAATACTGCCGGTGTAGCAATTGTCATGAGAATTCCATTTTTAGTTTGGGTAATATTTCTAACTATCTCCTTGGACTCGACCTAGGCTAAAAAGTCAAAGATTATATAATACAAAACTCTTACTGTAATCAGTCACGCAGCGTCACGCTACAAAAAAAGGAACTAACTAAACACACTTCCAATTATGCCCGAGCTCGCTCAGCCGGCCGTGTGCCTGTGAAGGAGTGGTGGGTGAATTTTTCCAGCCAATCCAATGGCTTACCAAATACTGGTCAATCGTCCCCAACTGCGCACTTAATGCTTCGTGGTCTGATTAACCAACTACGCAATTATAAAGGACAGAAAATGGCGCCACCAAAATTAAAGGAAAAATAATAATTATTACTTGGGGAAAAGAATAATTAAGGGACCAAAAGAAAAGAAACTGGGAAGGACATTTAACTGAAAAAACTGGGACCAAGGGTTCCAACAATGGCTATCTCAAAATTTTGAATGGATGTGTTTGAGGAAATGATGGGCATGGGGGGGGGCTAGTTGCCCTCCAATCACTTTCGACTATCAAAAAGGGTACTAGCCCTTTGAATTTCCAATCAAATGAGCCTGTTTTGAAGTTTCTACGACAACGCCTTTTATAAAAACCTTATATGCCCCCAGGGCATAACTTAAAACCCTTGCCCTGAGGGTTGTGTGGGAGTGTCCTCCTCAAAAACATATCTTCTATCTGGAAATCAACTACGCTGAACAAAATAGCTATCTAAAAATTTTGATTGGATGTGTTTGGGGGAATGATGGGCGCGAGGGGGGATAGTTGCCCTCCAATCATTTATGACTATTAAAAAGGGCACTAGAACTCTCGATTTCCAATCGAATGAGCCCCCTTTGAAGTTTCTACGACGACCCCTTCCATATGAAGTGCCTCTGGGGAAAAAAATAATAATAATAAATAAATAAACAATGAAACATTGGAGCCGTATGGCCTTTACTATAGGCAACGCTACAGCTTTGCCTCTGATAACGGCGTAGATCAGAAATATTTCCAGAAATCAAGAGGGATTAAATATTGATTTTCATTACATGTCAATCTCTACTTCCACCCTCCCATCGTCTCTCCCTTAGAACAAATTCTGGGTTTATCTGAAGGCACAATGAGAGTTAAGATGTTTTGGAATTAAAATACACCCTTGGAGGCATCACCCTCCCTCCCTCCCTAACTGCAAAAAAGTAGAACTCCATTGTAGAGGTTTAAAGCCCTTATATGCAAATATTTGGAATGTTAAAAAAGCAGAGAATATGCCTAAGACAATGAAATTTGTTTATATTAATTAACAATTAGATTAGATTAATAACTTTCAAACTCTACGAATCAATTTTCCCTTCCAATTGGTATCCCTGACAAATTTTAATTGATTTAAGGTTTCTGCCACCATGATGTCAAGAATTGTTCAGATTTTCTGGATATTCTTTGCCAAACGAATCAGTTAATAATTCTAACTTTATTTTTGGAATACTTTCAAATTTAAGATACGGTCGCTATTTAAATGTGGGGAACATGTCACAATAAATGTCACAATAGTATGTTTCACAATCTGTGGTGATGCTTTGACTTATCCTATATCTTTACTTAGACAGCGCTATTGCGCTGCCTATGATTTTTGTTTCTTCTTTGGCCCACTGATATCAATGCTATTTATCAATATTAATCGGCAAACCCACAAAATAATCCTTACAAAAAGTAGGAGAAATATAATAAATAAAAAAATAAAATGAACCTGATCGTATATTGCCTTCACGAAAATTCAAACCGAACTGTCTATCAGAAAATTACAGAGGACAAAACGAAGGTTTTTTCATTCAATGAGATATGGGATTATTGTCTAGTTCATTTTTATTGCGAAATTCAACTGTTACCATCAAAGTTTGTTCGTTGTTATTTTCAACTAAAGTTCAAAAACTTATTTTAAATGAAGTAAAGAATGACTTAAAAGCTCAACACAAACATAAACTACAATCGAATTTAAAATAAAAAAAAGAACAATATTATACTAAGTGTGATAGTTAGACTTCTTTGGTGTATCAATTTTAAAAAAATAAGTCTTTCAGCGAAAAGTAAAGGGCCATTTTTAAGCCTGAGACGATCTAAAATAAATTCCTTTAATAATTTTCGCTTAAATTGAACGGAAATTCGGTAAATTTTGAGTTTTTATTAATTAACTAGTTGATAGACGGTCAACAAACAAAGCCTTATCAAGGGGAGGGGATATGTTAGGCGGGGGGGTTCAAACCCCTCTCCTGAAATGTTAGTCCGACTCGTGAAAACATAAAATAATGAATATAAAGAAATTTTTGATGCGTTTTTTACAGTTGTATATATAAACTCACCCCCCCCCCCCAACAAAAAAAAAATCCTGGATACGACCCTGTCAACACACCACCTGGCGTTTAATTTATTTTTCAATGAATACAAAAACAAAATGAAAAACAAACATGATTTGAATCAGACTAGTAAATCAAATGGACAAGCAAAACAGTGCTTCACGCTCGAATCTTAAAATTCGGGGACAAGTCTTAAGCATTTAGGGAATTTTCGGGGACAAACCTTCAAGATTCGAGGAATTTTCGGGGAAAAAATGGAATTTCATTGTGAAAATCAGGGAGCCAAAATTGGTCTTAGCTTCGTTTTCAGGCCCAAGCAGGGCTTGGATCTGCGTAGTAAATCAAGCCTTTTACAGAATAGGTTTTAGAGCCAAAATACGGGATTGGAATCCATAGCTGAAAACGCGGTACTTGTGTTTTATATAAAACACACTCGAGAATTTCGATCGCAAATGATGCGAACATGAGACAAAAACCTGGTCAAGCATCTTCTTTATACCAGACAATTAGCTTTGGCTTGGTTGGAAAATAAATTGTAACTATATTTTATTTAAGTATTTAGTTGGTATTTTGGTTAGGTTACGTATTTACTATATGCTATACTTTACCCCCACCCCCCTAATGTGCAAGTATGTAGCCCAAATTTGTTTCTAAACTATTATATTTTCATCATATTTTGTTTCATTTCATTAGCATTAACCAAACTTCACTTCTCGAGTGTGTTTTATATAATACACAAGTACTGAAAATATTTATAGCTGATATTTCGGCAAAAGCTTAAAAATTATTTTCAAACAAAAAAAAATGGCTGAATGACATTCAGGAATTCTGTTCTTTTAAGCCTCACATTACCTCTGTTGTTTTATTAAATAAAAAAAAACAAGTTTTTTTAACTGAAAGTAAGGAGCGACATTAAAACTTAAAACGAACAGAAATTATTCCGTATATGAAAGGGGCTGTCCCCTCCTCAACGCCTCGCTCTTTACGCTAAAGTTTGACTCTGTCTTACAACATTATTTCTTAAAACAATAAAAACTTTAGCGTAAAGAGCGAGGCGTTGAGGAGGGGAAAGCCCCTTTCATATACGGAATAATTTCTTTTGGTTTTAAGTTTTATTGTCGCTCCTTACTTTCAGTTAAGAAAACTTGTTTTTTTTTATTTAATTTCTGAACATTTTTGAATAAACGCATGTTTTGATCTTGGCTCATAGTACATGAATAATTAAAACAAAAATTTCATATTAATTTACTTTTATTTGGTTAAATGGCTTTCTCGAAACTTGTTTCATTTTATTTACGAACGTTTTTATTAGTAATAAATATACGTAAGTTACGAATTAACTTACGTAACGAAATTCTATATTCATATATTTTTAATACGTATATTAGGGGGTTCGCCCCCTAGTCAATACCTTGCTCTTCAAACGAAAGTTCGAATTTTCTTCCAATTCTTTAAAAATGACCGCTTAATTACAAAGGCCGTTAATTAGAATAGATAGCTCTTATGAAAGTACTAAAAAATCTCTGGCTTAAAGAGTGAGGTATTGACTAGGGGGTTAACCCAATCATATATGTAATATTTTCTGTTCGTTTAAAGTTTTGATGTTGCTGCTGTTGCAGTTGAAAAACTTGTTTTTTTATATTTAATTTCTGATTTTTTTTTAAATAATGCTGGGAGTATATTGTACATATTGAATTTGCCGAGACATATAGCAATCTGTATGTTATTTGC